>NC_065562.1:3303419-3603419 GCF_022605725.1 Anthonomus grandis grandis | reverse complement strand
GTAGGTATTTTTTTTAAATATTATTTCCTTCCCAATATTGTTTCGTTGTGCATAAACTTAATCGAACAGTATACTTCTTTAATTTATGTTTGCCTTTTCTTATTATAGCAGTGCTTACTATTAACATGTATATTATCTCTTACACTAAAAATTTAAACAAATATGTATTTTGCATATTTTTTATACTTCCTGAGGACCTCAACAATTATTGTATTTTCCAGACGCATTCAATTTATTGGTAGCTTATTAGAAAAGTTGGTGTTGGTTTCATTATATTTGAGCATATATCGGTATATTCATTTATACAAATAAAAGGTATAAATTGGAAAAAATCAATTCAACAGTTTTTTAATGTTATTTGATAATAAAACAACTTTTTTTTAATTAGAATTTTTAGTTGGTAATTTTCAGCTACTGGATATGGAGTAACAAAAATTAAGAATTGTTCCAAAAATCTTATGCTTCTTCGTAATTTATTAAATGTATGGGTCAAATAAAACTCGGGTTTTAAAGTTTAATATTGCCGACGTTTCGGCCTATATTAATCCATCATCAAGACATATCCTGTTGTCAACAACATAATGTAAATAAATAAAATTAAAACAATAATATCAAATAGAGGCTTTTGACATGGAATCAAACCCTGGGGCGTATATCCAATACCAATTTTAAACCTTTTATCCCCTGATGATGGACACCACTCTGTTCGGAACATGTAGGGAATTTAAAATAACTAAATGCTTAATAAATAAGTGGAGGGAGACTGCAGGATTTTCATTTTACCTTAACCTACGACTCCACTGCAAGTATGGACTATTTCTTCACTACTATAGAGATGTGTCGATAGTTATTATAGTGAGTTTTAAAATCTGATTTATACAGGGTGTCCCGAAAGTAATGGGACATAGAACAACAGTAGATTCCTTACGTCAAAATAATGTGATTGAGGTCAACTTTCCTTATCCTAACTTTAATAGTAACTGAAATACAGGGTGTCAAGGTATTATTTGATTTATCGTTTTTTCTCATAGGTCCTGAACCAATTAACATACTGACATGAAATTTAAAACATACGAGTCTTTTAAAAAGAAAAAGAAAATTTCGTATACAGTTTTAGTGTTTTCGGTAGAGGGCGCTCGTTGCGTTAGTTTTTACTTTTTAAGAACTCCTAACTTTTTTCAGCCCCGAATACCGGTTTAAAAAGTATCAAAATAAATTCCTTTTTTAATTTTACATAAAAATGCATACCTTAATAAAGTCGCTAGGAGCAACCATTTTCGAAATAATCGTACTTTTAGGTTTTCATAATACGTAACTGACTTAAATTTACTAGATTTTTAGCAATGCAATCCTAAATAAAATAAAATGAATACCTAAGATTATATTTTTTGTAAAATTACAATAATTGGTTTAGTTACTAAATTAAAAAAAAATATTACATTTTTATTAATTCTTATATTATAACAAAAGTAAATGATATTTATTTATTTTCTTTATATTTTATTTTTAAACAAATATACTAAAAACAATAATAAATAAAGAAACATACAAGTAACACTACTATAACAACTGTTCAAAATGCCCTCCATTAACTTCAATGCATTTTGAAATACTTTTAACAAATAACTGCCGTATTTTAAAAAGAAGATCCTCATTATTTTTTAACTTGCAGTGGGAGCTATCCAAGTTTAATAAATGTGTATACAAAAGTTAATTTTAATAACTTATCTAGTCTTCCAAATTATCTATTACCAAATTGGTGTATGATATGTTCCCTGACACTGTGAGATGGTGCACCATTCAAGCCACATCTGATGGATGCCTTACAAAGTCGGGAACCGCGGAAAAACATCTCTTAGGAATCTTAGAAAAACTTCTCCTGTTACAGGATTTTCAAAATAGTATGGACCAATAACAAAATCATAGGGTGCAATAGTACACCCCAAACATTGACGCTTTATCTGTTTTGAAAATTATTGATAAAAACTCGATATCGAATATACATTTATCATTGAAAGGCACAAATTACAAAAAAATCTCGTTTTCCGCTGCTTGGTTTTGTGTCCATTGACAAAAAGTTACTCTTTTTTCAAAATCATTTTTAGCAAGTTCTTGATTTAATTGCACATGATAGGAATTATATTTGTTTTTCTTAGGACATTTTTTCACGGACGATTTCGATATTTCTAAGTTCTCACTTAGTTGTAATTTAAGAACTAATTTCCGGTGTTGCAACGACCGATATTGTGATTACCAACTGGTTTTCTTTATTTAAAACTGTTTTCTAGTTTGCTTTTTGTACTATACGCTTCCAGTACGCTCGTAAACGTAAACGTTCTTTTAATTTCGTCAACACTCTATCACCATGAAGTCGGGTATTACGAAATTTTTCCTAATAAACCCTTAAAGCCAAAAAATAGTTCCCAAGGCATTCACCGATAACATAAATCATATTTACTAATTCTCGTTGAGAGTAATTCATTTTGACACAAATTTACGTAACATGAATGATAAGTAAACATTATAACTGGCATACCTCACACAACAAAGAATAAATGATATATGACCAACAAAGTGTCGTAATGCCTATGAAAAATATGTGTCACTCTTTCCTTTAACAACAATTTTTGAGAAAACGGTTAAGAGATAGGCATGCTTGTTGGTATCAAATTGATGAAATTGAAGATCAAAAAATACTTTCACGCAAAACACATTACTAAATGTCACAGGGTGTTCTATTTAAAAAAATATCGTAAAATTTAATTGAAAATGTCAATTTGGGTAAAGATTTTGATCAGCGTGTATAAAAAAAATAAATTTTGGAATTTTGAAAGATAAAATGAACTTGGCCAAGGACCCTACATATATGTTTCAAAAAGATAAAAAACGTCGGTGATAAATATTAATATTTCAGTGAAACATTAATTTAAATTCGTAATAACTAGGCAACGTCGCATTTTACGGTAAAAGAGGGAGTCAAATGGGACTCCCATATCGCAAAAGAAAATAGGTGGTTTGTTAAAAAAAAAATCAAATTATGTACCACGCTTTTTTGGGACATCCTGTATCAACCAAACTAATTTTGAAAAGTAGCCCCTCTAACTTAATTAACATTCCTCCTATTCGATATTAAATGTACACCTTGTATTTGCTTTCTATAATCTCTTTGTGATTCGAGAGTTGCAATTTAGTTTGCTATCGAGTGTCACACCTAAATACTTTACTTGTATAAAATGTATAACTTAGTGAGGTGCCTGATATTTTGGGAGTAAGAAGGGATATTATTTTTCTCTTTTTAGTGAATAGCACCAATTCAGTCTTTTTGGGGTTAATGGATAGGGTTAAAATTCGTTAAATTGCTCAAACAATTTGCTGTGTTTTTTTTAAAGAAGTTATTAAGAGTGGTTCGTTTTGAAATGAACCCACTGTATACACAGTAAGATTTTTGCACTAATTTTTAGAATTTTAACAGAATGTTTTTTAAGTACAAATATAAACGAATATAAATCGATTAGAATAATCTGGCCAAGACAGGGTTGCCTTACTAAGGCAACTTTGAAAGAATATTTTAAGTTCCAAAGAAAATTCACCATGCTTAGGGCACTGTTAATAAGTTGTACTAAAATTCCTAGAATATAACATTAACTAAATCTAATACATACCGTAATGTTATCGTAACGTGATGCCGCATTTCTTTTGAGGCTTATATTATTTATTTCACATCGATCCTTAGGATTGAGAAACGCATCTGTACAGGGTATCCAAATTTGGTCTATTTTTAGGTTTTCTCGGTTGTTATAAAAGATCATGAGGTTTTCGCATTACTATGCTACTTTTTATGAAACGAAATATGCGGTTGTCAAATTTTTGACAGCTGTCATAGTTTTTAATCTATAGAGTTATTTTGAAAATGTTGGTTTTTGGGACCTCCCCTGTATCTCCGTTATTATTTAACATATTAAAAAAGGCTTTGATGGTTTTTTTTTTGTAGAACAGGATTAGATAATCTGTTTTATTGTAATAATTTAGGATTTTAAGATAAAAAATAAACTTTTTTTTTTAAAGAAAACCCTGTATATTTTTAAATAACAAAATCCGCTTTGTTTTTTTTTTTAAATATATATCAATATGGACTTTATTTTACGAAAATTGTCTCTTATATAATCATTTTTGAAACCGTTTACCTTTTAGATTTATTTTTCTATTGTGCCTCTAGTTTATTTATACTTAAAATATGTTTTTTATGTACTCCTATCATCGACAAATAAATTAGAGAATTAGAGTAAACGCTTCTGTATTCAAATGTTTGCAGAATATACTTATATATAAGTTTATAAGTTTTTCAACGTGGAAGGTTCCCTCCCGTAACGAATTAAAAATGTTTTTGCCTCTTGTGTTTGTGCGCTTTTTAATAATTTTGTTTCCTTTTTGTGGGTAAATAACAAATTTTAGTATAATTAAGTTGATTTTAGGTAAAATATTAATTTGAGGTACCAGTAACAAATATTAATACAAGGGATGTTCACAATTTATTTAGGGTCTTTAATATCTTAATTGATAAATTGAAAAAAAAAACAATAAATTTATGGAAACAGATCTGCGCTTATATGTATGAATATAAAAAAAAAACAAATTAAAAAATAAAATAGATAGTTATTTTTTAACAACTATTAAACACTATAAAAGTTAAAACACTAACAAAAAAAGCTTGGAAAAAGTTTTGACAATATATCTACAATAAATCTCAATTAGTGTTTTCGGAATTAAATATTATCAACATAAATATACAGTAGTGGAAAAATGTAGAGCAACATTTAATAAGTTGCTAAAATAAAATATTAGATGATGACTTTTAGCATAAAATTTCTGTTGATAAAAACATATGGTACTTATAAATGGTTTACCAATAAAAACTGTTAATTCTTATCTCGTTTTACCAAGGGACACAAAAAAGAATACTTCAGAGTAGAAAAAAGTAAAGCAACATTTTTGAAATATTTCTCAAATCATGCAAAATATTTATTTAGTGTTAGTTTAAACTGATAAGTTGACGGTATTTGGCTGCTTAAGATGCCTCGCGCTAAACATTTATCTGTCGATATTAAAAATAGAATTGTTGATTTATACAAAAGTGGTCAGAAGCAGATTGCTATTGCAAAAACATGTAGGTTACATAGATCTATCATGTCTCGTATAATTAAGCACTTTCATATAAATAGCGATTTATCTGTTAAGAAAAAGTCAGGGAGACGTAGAAAAACCACTCCATATACCGATAAACAAATTATCAAAATTGCTAAAAATGAGTCTTTTCTGGGATCCAATAAGATAAAGCACCACATATCCGAAGAGCTTGGAGTAAACGTGACTTCGAGGACGGTGAGAAATAGGCTATTAGAGGCGAATTTCAGAAGACCTGCCAAAAAACCGCTGCTGTCAAAAAAAAATAGACGTTCCCGTTTAAGTTTTGCGCAAAAACGCATCTACATTATATAGAACATGATTGGAAAAAGGTAATCTGGAGCGATGAATCCAAGTTTTGTTTGTTCAAAAGTGATGGAATTATGTATGTTAGACGCCCTGTCAATGAAAGACTCAACCCCAAGTATACCTGTCCAACAGTGAAACATGGTGGTGGAGCAGTAATGGTTTGGGGATGCTTTTCGGGCTATGGTATAAGCCCCCTGTATAAAATAGAAGGTATAATGGACCGGTTTCAATATAAGGACATATTAGAGAGCCAAATGATTCCATATGCTGATGATACTATGCCTTTAAGACATTTATTTCAACAGGACAACGATCCTAAGCATTCTTCTCGGTTCGTAAAAGCTTGTTTCAGAAAGGAAAACATTAATGTAATGGAATGTCCTTCACAATCCCCTGATCTCAATCCAATTGAGAATCTGTGGGACATTTTAGATTCCAAAATCAGAGGAAAATCTTATAAAAATCAGCAAGAATTATTTGAAGCATTGAAGGAAGCATGGGTGAATATGGATCCAGGGATTATTTCTAAGCTAATAAGATCTATGCGAAAACGTGTTGAAGATGTTATTAAGAATAACGGGTACTTTACAAAATATTAACTTATGTTTTTTTTTTTATTTATTAGAAATGAAATAAAAATGAATATTAAAAAATGTTGCTTTACTTTATTCCACCTAAAAAATAATTTTTTAATACAAAAATACTAAGGACAAGGAAACATGTTTTTTTTCTTAATATTAAATTGCTTGTGTAATAATAAATTACTGGAATTAATTTTACTTCTGGTTTACATTCACTGCTTGAAAAAATAAAGTATTTTCAAATGTTGCTCTACTTTTTTCCACTACTGTATATATCTGTTTATATTTATGTATATTATGTGGTAAAATAATGCTAATTAATATAATTATGAACTTTTATCATTATGTTTTCATCCATGATGGCAGCTCCGTAATTTTTACCCTTTCTGGAATTGAATACACTATAACTGATAAATTTAAAACGTTCAACACTTTCCAAATACTCAAGTCATAAAACAACTACATAACTAATTTATCTCAATGTAAAGTATAAAGCCGAGAACTTTCACTAATACGATGAGTTTTAAAGTAAAATTAAATTGATTTGTGCATGTTTCGATGCACATACATGCAAAAAAGTGAATTGATGTTTAAAAACTAAGCAGCAACGAATATTAAATTAACAGCATTTTAATGAGGTAACGTTTTCCTCATTCCCATCATTTGGAAATAAGGGGATATTTTTTGCATCAAAATTTAGACCTTATAAGCAAATTCAAAAAAACCTTGACATGTTTTTGGATCTTGCATAAAGTTCTTTCCTATCTTGTAATTGTATTTTTTCATTGCGGTACGTTTTCGATGAGTATGTAATCCACCATCTGTCCGTCTATAATAGTTTTTTTTAATTGTTTTTAAAATAACGATATTATTTTGATATATGCAAATTTTTAATTCTTGAAGGTCTTGTTGGTCATAGGGTGGCTAGTGGCAAATCTAGAAATATGATCATCCAAATATTTGCATGCATAATTTTGCTAAAACCAGGAGATTTATAATTGAAAATTGTACCACCTTTAAAACTATAAAATATGTTCATAAAAAAAAGGATAGATTACCTCTGGGATCAATTCCATTAAAAATCGTGATAAACTAAGGAGGCTGACCCTCAAAACATCCTTTAAATTTCCAAACACAAAAAACTTACAGACTCTACAGAAATGTCCTCACTAAATTAATTAAAATAGCTTAAAATGTATTTTTTAAAAACAAATAAATACAAACATAAACGATATAAAAAAAATATGAGAAACCATCAGGAAAGTAACCAACAACTCTATAATTAAAAATGGTAAGGAAGTAACTGAAAAAGACAAAATATCTCGAAAATTTCTGGGCTATTACTGTAATATTGAAAAAAACCTTAGTGAAAAAATACCTAAAAACAAATATGTGTTTAGTAACCCTACTCCTTGTAATCCAGCGAGTTTCTCGGAAGTCACGATAAATGAAATGATAATGCAAATAAATTCTCTTAAAAGCAAGGTTTCATGTACAAACTATGGTATTTTTGCATTGATAATTAAAGACAATCATATAGCGTTAATGAAGCCCTTACTACACATTATAAATCTAGCACTAAAAACAGGCATTTACCCAAATATTCTGAAAAATTCCATAATAACTCCCATATTTAAGTACACCAGCCAGTGCGTTGAAAACTATCGGCCTACTGCAATAACGAGTGCCCTGAATAAATTACTTGAAAAGATCATTAAAATTACATTGGAAAAACATTTAGAAAATAATAATTTATTGTCAGATTCTAAATTTGGTTTTCGAATTAAAATGAGCACTGAAGATGCAATTCAACAATTGACAGAGCGAATATTAAATAGTTTTAATGAGGGTTATAAGGCCTTAGGCATTTTTGTTGATCTCGCAAGAGCCTTTGACACTTTAACACATCACATTCTCTTGCAAATACTGGGTGACATGGGTTTAAGAGGTACTGAGTTAGCGCTGAATCATACCTTAGTGATCGAACACAACAAGTAAAAATTAATAATGTCGTTGGAGAAATGTGTACAGTTAAATGTGGTGTGTCATAGGGTACAGTCCTGGGGCCACTTTTATTTTTTATCTATATAAACAACCTTACAAGAATTTTACCTGAAATCAATAGTTCTATTATTTGTTACGCTGAGATACAGTAATTCTAGTAAAAGCAATATCATGGTCAGAAATGCAAAAGCTAGCTGAAAAATATATCACATTAATTAAACTTTGGCCGGTCAGCATCTTCTAACTCTAAATATAAGAACTTGTGGAACTAACAATACATACTTATCCTTGTTTTGAAAATCAGATGGAAAATTGTACTTGATTCTTCAGTTTCGTACACAAAATACCTCGGCGTTTATATCGATAGAAATTTAAGATACAATATGCACATTGATTACCTAACTAAAAAGATAAGAAAAACAATTTATAAGTTTTATCAACTACGAGGATTTATGTCTCGTGAGTTGTTGGAGGTAGTCTATCAGGTTTTGGTTGAATCCATTCTAAATTATGGTATAAGAATTTGGGGTAGTGCATGTATCACAATGTTAACAAACCTGGTTATCACTCGAAAATATATACTAAAAATAATAAATAAAAAACCAAAAAGATACCCAGCAGTTAATTTGTTTTTGGAAAGTGATGCTCTCACTGTAAGAGAACTTTACCTGAAGAGCACTCTTAACTTTATGAAGAATAAAGACATTTATAAGATTCTACCCCAAAGCTTTAATATTACTAGATCGGTCATATGTTCTTTTGACTAAGGTAAATTTTACAATTTGTCAACGTCGTATTTCTTATGTGGGGCCAAGAATTTTTAATTTTATACCACACGATTTTAAAGCTAAAGAAAAATACTTTTTAATATACGCATAACCGAAGGGATCAGTGTAACTATGAAAGTGTTTTGTTAAAGCTACGTTTTCTAACGTAGACAAACGTTATAATTACTGGTATATTTCCAAATATTATTTATTCATAGAATAGAAGAATGAATTAATTTAAACGGTACTTTTACAAATTTAATATAAGTTATTTTAGTTTGGTTTTTATAACAAGCTCTCAAATTTATTGTTAAATTATTATTGTATTCTGAAATACTGTGTCCCGACAAGTCACTTGTGACTTTTAGGGCACATACACTAACTTTGTAACAATACTGTACACATTTTAAGTAATATATTTGAATTTGAATTATTTATTTAGGGCACAACTGAATGAAATTCCATACCAAAACTTACGAGGTAGATATCCCCTATTATTTTTAAACTATGAATACGATTGAGTGGCGAATCAATGATAAGGTTTTTTTAATTCTCTGAAAATCGGACTACACTTTTATAGGATGTGGAGATTTGAATTGTCGAAATCATGCAAAGAATGATTCAAACGTTTGGAAAACAACTCAAGTAAATGCTGTTCTTCATCTTCACACAGTGATATAGATTAGCATTAAATCGTTGCCGTATTTTCTGCAACTGCTAACATTTAGAGTGTCACTACGTGACAAATATTAATAATTTCCAAACCAGATATTTCAACGCGGTGTTTATTTCAGTTTATGTAAGATATTCAATGGTTCTTACGTGTCAGCACAAAAAATCAAACGGTATTAAGTCGGTTGAACGATAAGCCACTGAATGGTAGATTTCATTCATAATATGGAAGATCTTCATCTTTCCTTTATTTAAATATAGCTTCCTCACCAACTAAATATTCTAGGATGTAATGCATTTCCAAAATAATCATTGTTTTCTCCGATTAAAGTCATCTTCATTTAATTCTTAACTGAACTTTATACAAATTAAACTTTTTTAGAACTTCCTGGGAACTTGTATGACTATCTATTCTATAATTGTATGACTAAGATAAACTATCTATTGCAATTTTCCCTAATATTGCTACCTCCACAGGTTCATAAAGAAGCGGATTTTCGCTCTTCCTCATTTTTTCCCTGAACGGAATCAGTTTCACTACACTTCACTCCTGATCCATGAATAATTTTTCGTAGAAGATTTTCATCATGATTTCAAGTTCTGGTAGGTCTTATAATATAATTTCAGTTTTTAGGTAATATATTCAGTGGGATAATGTTTGATATGATGGGATAATTTTAAATGTTTGTCTATAATAATGCCTAGACATTTAATTTTTTTCAGTAGATTTGATTCGTACACTACACATACAATTACCTCGATTGGCACAAATACTACTCTTTTTTAATCAATAAAACCATCACTTACAAACTTTAACTAAGTAGTTAAATAAATATCTTTCTAAATAATTCATCAACACTAAAAATCTAAGGAATCTTACTTAGGACGTGTGTTTTTATATGTGTTAATTCATGTACAGGATATTTTCAATTTAAGCATGATTGTTAGGATCGCAAAAACTTTAAAAGATCCAAGATCGGTTAAATCGAATGAAATTTCCTGAATTTGATCCCTGTTAAAATTCAGCTTTTGGCCTATTAAATTACCATGTCTTAAAGAAGCCAATAAGCAGAAACACGTGTCAGCAAGTGCCATCCTTATTTTCGAGTCGCCAAAACGGAATAACGACTATATTAAAACTTTACAAATTATAAAAGGTCCAAAAAAGAGATGAAAGAAAGATATTTACCTACAAATAACATATACAATATGAAAAAAAACATAAGTTTAGAATTTTATAATGAGTATTCATTATGAAAGAAAAAAAAACAATTAAAATTCAGGCATTTCTTTCTTCTTTTATTTTTTGGACACGTGAATTAGTATAGTCACTTGAGCGTTTTTTGCAATAAACATTTTCTACATAGGGTACCTCAAGTAGAGACTATGGCATCAACATTACTTTTTTTTTAATAGAACACCTTGTATAGGATGACATTTTACACTTCTATGATGCATCCTGAATACTTTTTGTATAGGATACCATATATCTAGTCAGGGGTTTGTTAAATTTTAGTGACGTTATAGACTCATGAAAGACAACATTAAAAAAATAAACATTTACACAATCTTTCTTGCAATTGTTATCCATTTACTTCAATGCATTTTAAATGTCGGTAAATAACTTACAATTGCACATTTTCAATCACTTGCGGATCGATAAGTCTAATTTCTTGTCGAATTCTTTGCCTTAAATCATCAACATTATTGAGTCTATTCACATAAACTTTGGACTTTCAAAAATCTAACGGGGTTATGGGTAACCTTCGTGGCCACTTAATCGGTCCTCAATACATGATAAACCGCTATAAAATAGGTTCTAAAATTGGAAACTCAAAATAATAAGGTCTATTTACTTTCTAAGAAATCGCATAAAAAATTAATGCTGTAGCCATAGTTTCTACTTGAGGCATCCTGTAAAAATTTTTTTTATTTCAAAAAACAAAAAAAAATGCATTTTAAATGAATTTGTTCCTTTCATCGTAAATGCACTGTATATTAAGGAGAACAGGGAAAATAGAGGTGATAACTAAAGGCGTTAAGAAAAAAATTGTAAATTTTCATCTGTATTAAGGAGTTATGCAACTGGATATAAATCATGTGAAGGAGTTATCGTTTTTATTAAGTTTCTTGGGATATTTACATAGTATTAACTTATTTCCTCAGGTGAAGCAGATATTGTGCAATAAGAAGCTTTACGTCTTAAGTCATTTACAATAGACCCTATTTCTTTAGGGACATTATTGGATCTAGCCAATCTCCTATTGTAGTAAATGTCCTTGACAGCTGTCAGTCTTATGATAAACTTCTCTACAAAGAGTCCCGTAATTCTGATAAGATAAAAATCGCTAAATCGATAAATATGCTTTTAAGAATACTTAATTAAACTAGTTATTTCTGTTATGTGTAATGTAATTTTTAGTAAATATAGGCTCATCGCTATTTGGCTAGTTTTCATTTCTGGAAATCTGATCTCTGGAAAATTTTAAGTCAGGGCAAAATAAATGACTCTTAAGGTTTCCGAGATATTAATAGCCACTGTCCACTTTGTCACTGTCCAACACTCTGATTTGTTTTTCGAAAAATCTATTTTCTTCTTTGTATTTTTTGGTAACTAGCAAATGCCTACTAATTTTAATGGTTTTGCTTGAACGGCTTTAAAATATGGAAGGCACTATTAACGCGCAATGTTACTGTTACTGTCCGCACAAGACCAAACTCATTTACACCCTATATTATCCGCATTTAATTAATAAACATGATGTACTTGATGTACATAGTGACAGATTTGACTCATAATTTCCACTAGCCCGATCTTTTATATTTTCCATTTGGTAGGTCGCCTCCTTTGTGCTTATATTATAATTTGTGTAGTTCTTTGCTCATTCAACATTTGTTTTTCCTTCCCTGGTAATAATCATTAAACATGTATTTTATTTTCTTGACCAGTATCTACTTTATACTATTTTTGTTAGTTCTCGAAGAATAACCCCTAATCGTTAATTATGACTACCGAGCTGGCAACAATCACTAATTATTATTCGTGTTAAGTGGATTGAAAAATTAACGAAAGTTTGACCGCGGCAATTTAGCCGCAAAGATGATGCAGCTGCCACAGTCGCGGTTGGTTATTGTTTTACAAATTAGTTATTTTTATTTGACGTTACCGGTCGGGTTATACCATTTTTTTTGTCGATATTGCCATAGATATGACAGTGACCTTATTTATGTGTGTTTGGATTCAATTATTAAATGTTGAGTAATTTAATACAGTGGAAAAATAAATGATGTTTGAGTGTAGTAACAAAATAATTGAAAATTTTACAAAATATGGTAAGATTGTTGACCATTAAATTTTATAAAAGAAAATATTATGCATTTGGGATAAATAAACAACTAATGGGAGGTTCACAAGATTAATTAGTTAAACAGTACCATAGCTTACTGTCGGGATTTTGTTATAATTATGGTGTGAATCCGTTATTAGCGAATTTTTTAACACTAGCGAAATGCGATTTCTGTGAACTGTTGCTTTTTTTTATAAAGCAAAAGGTACCGATAACAGATTTTTCCTAAACACTTGTTTTTCATAAAGAAGGCAGTTTTTAAAATTTTGTTGATTTTGGTCGTATCTTATAGCTTAAAAACGGTTAGTGATGATTGAACAAGTAAATATTGTGTTTTTAAAAACCGTAGCTCATGATATACACGTCAAGCCAAGTGTTTGGTGAGGAAATCAGTGTATTAACTTGCAATAATAAATCTAAGGCACAAGTAAAAAGATAACAATGGCGCTTCTTCCTGTACGAGAGTTTATTGGGTCTAACTAGTTTGACCCGATTTAAACATCGAAAAAGTCGAGATTACTAATCGTAAAAGCAAGTGCATTGTCCTTTATTGCTTTTTCTTTTTTAATTAAGTCTTTGCTTATGAATTTCTATTGCAGGTTGATGCATGGAGATTTCGGTATCGAAGAAAGAAATTGCTTAAAAAGAATTGCTTTAAATGCTAAATAACAGTGAAACCTTTGTCAAAAACTGAATTGAACTAATTAAAATTAATTATTGGATATCTTTACAATTAAATTGAATAAATTTAAAAAATCCATCCTGTAAAACACCAAACCCAAATGTATTAGAATTTTTAAAAAACATAATGCTAGATAGTGATTCAGGTAAAACGACCTATACCTGACACATTATTAAATAAGAAAGAAATAATTTAAGATTTTTTTTAAGAATTTTGAGAATTTGAACAAAATTTGTTTGTCTATTTTATTTAGAATGTATTTTATTATACACTTTGCAAACCAATAATACGCTTTAAAAATCAATAATTATATCACCAAGCATGTATAATTAAGACAAGCCAATTTACCTCAAATTATTTATAATGCCACAAAAATACATTAAAAGGAGTATCTTTTAAGGAGTATCCTAAGTGAAAATAAAGGCTGCGTAATTTTGATTTTTTATTTTAATAATGTCCCGGTTTAAATCTAATTCTAGGAAACTTGGTTGAGATAATTTGTGTAAACTTTAAAAATATTTAATTTAATTAATAATATATTAATATGATACATATTTCCTTGGTATGCGACAGAGGGTTTCCCTACGCGCAACGCGCACGGGGTTGCGCACAAGCGCAATCTAGTGCATCCGGTCGTTGCTCCGATACCAGATCTGCGCAGTAGCCTGGATGACCCTAACAACACTCTCTCCTTTCAAGGTAACAGATAATGATGGTTCACTGCTTTGACTCCATCCTAGACTTAGGGTCACTACTTATCAGTATTAGTCTATATTATGATAGTCAGTATTATAAAACACAAGACTTCATTTCATTTTTATCATCACCACATTTTTCTTTGTACGGATTTTGCAACGTTATTAATTTAATTACGTTTTTTTGCACGGGGTAAATTATCTAGAAAATTAAATTTACTGCAAACACTCCTCACGATATGTGTTTATACAGAGTGTTACGTAATCGGTTGGAAGCACCTTGGGAGATAATAGGGTGACGTAAAAAACACCTCAAACTCAAATAAGCTTTATATCATGATAGTGGAGTTTGAAAACGATTCTAGCGTGTCATTCCGTTTGCACTTAATTGCTATAACAACTATCGTACATCATTCCTTATACCTTAAAAAAGCCAAATTACTTGGTCGTCAAAAAATTGGTGTGTACGGGGGATTAGGAGCGGTTTCCAAAAATGACGTTTTTTTTCGTCTGATTGACATCTATACAACATGTTTAATCATCTGTAAATGTTTTGTTTTAAAACTTCCAGAGGAAGTATTTTATTTTTAATTTTAAAATATCTGTGCAACAAGCTCTTATATGGAGCTCCTTAATACAGAACTAAAACATTGATATTAAAATATCATTTACACCAAGATATCTCAAGAACGGGTAATCTAATCAAAAAAACACTTCCTATGAAAGTTGTAAAATAAATATCAGTGAATTAAACGGCGTACACATAGTTTTGTTAAAAAACATGACAGCGCGAAGTATTCGCATTCTGAAATATCGTTTGTTGATATTGATACAACAGAGTGGTTTTTAGTTTTTTTTGGCGATTATATATATAACATATTATACTTAGGATATTTGAGAGGTAAAAACAGGTATATTGTTTCTTGTTTGTTACAATATGTATTATATTCTACATAAGTTGTTTGGTCCTGTAAATACATTATCGAATGAAAGGATATCTAAACTATTAACAATTATGCCGGTCGTCAAAGTCGCTACACAAGCCTTCAATATTTGTAATTTTAAATATTTAGGCATAAGAAATAATAACGAAAACGACACAAACTATGCATGCGTCCCTTCTCATCCCTTCATATTGATTTCACCTTCTTTGTTGATTTTTAAGAATATATATGTATTAATAAGAATTAAGCAATAATGTATGTTGTATAAAGCTGGAATAGTTATTGTTAATAGTTTAGATATCATTTCATTGGATTTTGTATATAAAAGACCAAACAACTTACGTAGAATATAAAATAAAATACTTCCTTTGGGAGTTTTTAAACAAAACGTTTACAGATTATTAAATATATTGTGTAGATGTGAATTAGACGAAAAAAAATTCGTCGTTTTTTGGAAAACCACCCCTAACTACCCTCCGCACACCACGATTTTTTTGCGATCAAGCAATTTTGCTTTTTTAAGGTATAAGGAATAATGTAAGATATGCGTTACTAGAAAGAATATATTGGCGCTTAAATTCTACTATGAAAATGTTCTTTTACAGAGCTTAATGAAATATCTACACATAGTAAATAAAGGTAAAAGATCTACAAAACAGACACTAAACAGTGTCATTAGAATCTATTATTATAGTATTCTTCGAGGTTATAAGCTTTACCAATCAGAGGCGCTCAATTTTTTCCTAAAACGTCTTACGTTTAATATTTACGGAATAGTGTGCAACGCGTTTGAAATCGGCTCTTCGCACACTCTTGTGACTTATAGCACTCGCCTACGGCTCGTGGCAATAAACAGTCGTATGACTGTTGACACAATATACTATTAATATTTACTGATAGGTGATGGTACAATTTAATACTTTTATATACTCGTATTATAACTGAGGATAAGTGTGGTATGGGACAGAGGTAAATTTTATTTCATGATTGTATGGCTAACATTTTATAATGTAAAGTTATAACAATTTTTGTAAATTAGTGATGACTCCATTATAAATAAACTAGTGATGGTTAAAATCCATCCTTTTTCTTTTTATTTAAGGACAAGATTCTATTCTTCTAAATTGTTAGCACCGCATACTATGTACCTAATAGCTTTTTTCTGTATCGTATCTCTGGATCCGCCTCTTGTGCAGTATGGATAAACTTCGACCTACTTACCACATTCAGCAATTTCCTTCACAGTTGGAATTTAGTGTCATATTTGTTATTTATGGATGAAGATCGATATGGTGTTTTTAATTTGTTTGTCGCACATTGTCGAATGGAAGATAAAGATCCACATGTTATACCATTCACCTTACCAATATAAATTGGTATAATAACATGTGCATCTGGTGGTGAAAATCATCGGCGCCAATTTAGTTGCTCTTTTGTTATAGAGATATTTGATTTATTGAAAAAGTTTACTGACATAGTTTATACATTTATTATGAAAAATGAAGTTGTCGAAACGAAACACGTGTCGAGAGTAAAACAAAGATTTTTTTTTGGAATTTTTGAATTTGTTGGTGCGTCCTATCATCTCCTGATGTGCTCGATATGAAATACACACATTATTTGAGAAAAAAATATGATTTAAGTGTAGTTTTTTTTTATTGTCCAAAGTGATAAATGGATCGGGCCTGGTATCGTTTTATACCAAAATCATCGTAATTTATGAAAAAAAGAAGAATTTGTTATATGACAAGAAAATGGACAAATAGCGTGTATTTCTTTTGAAAAAATGAAAAAAAAAATTAAGCCATGTATTGAATAATTATTGAGTGAAACCATTGCAGTAGCATCAGAATGAGGTAAAAGTTCCAGATACGTATTTCATTAGTAGATAGGGTTCATTTATTTTTAATGTTATTTCTTTGTATGCAGGACGTTTCATTTTAAATAGTGGTCACTTATTGAGATCCGAAAAAGTAGGGTATACTTCTATATGTAACTTTTCATAAACAGTAATATAAAGTATTAATATAATTATATTTAACTAGTGCTTTTGGTTAGTTCCTTAGAGGTTCCTTTCATTATAAAAGTTAAAAGCAGCTTGCTTGCTCGTCTTCTTAAAAACTATAGGCAAAGCCTTAAGATAAGTAGAGAACGACAACGTTTTATCGATCCCTATTTGTGCCGGCCCCTGAGAGGGAAACATGAATGAATTGTTTAGACATGACCTAGGTTACCATATACCTTACCATATAAACATACTATGCGATCAATTCCAGCAGCTTACAGTGGATCTATTCTTAGTTGGCGTGAAAAAGTTTTTATATATCTATGCGAGATCTGTCCTATTTGGTCACTTAGTTACTCTAATTATATTAGGTCATAAATGCTTTTCCAATAATTGCTTGTTAACCCCACTCTTTCCGTGTAAAAGTCTAGGCTTCAAAATAAGCCTGTTTTTTTGAGAAAGCTTATATTCAATAGACTGAAAGGCCCTTCTGAGGAACTTCATTTCTTTTCCCAGATAGTGGAAAATAAAAGTTCTGCGTGCACGTTTTTGTGGTGCTGAAATGGTAACGATTGAAAAAGGAGTCCTAATTTTCGGTCCCCGTGGGTCAGTTTTTAGCATAGACCGGATCGGGTCCATCAGGAGACCTATATGCACAACTGCCTTGGCAGGTCACTGTTTCGACAATTCATTCAGTATACCGACAATAATTTCTTCTTACTAAGGCGTCCAAAAGGTAATTAGTTCATCCGTTTTCATTCATCGTACGTTTTTCTTAAGGTTTTCCATAAAGAGGTTGGCTATTTGCTGGCTCAGTGGACTGCGCATTACTGCACCATCAATCAGCTCATTTTAGATATGCCTGAAAAGGATCGACATTATCCTTGGTAAAACTCTGCAAGTACATCTAAGTATTCTCCTAGAGAATCTTTTATAAATAACGCCAAAGCTTACTAGCATGTCCTGAGGTTCTATATGTACAGGGTGACCCAATAAGACTGTTCCTCGGCCATATCTCGGGAACTGTTAAAAAAAAAAATTATTAGGTAAATCGGTCATGAAAAATCGTTGGAAAATATTTTCAAGTTCTAAAAATTACCACCAGAGGGCGTAATTGCCATCTTAAATTTTAAAATTGCATTTTTCTTTAAATTTCGCATAACAACCAAATTTTTTTTTTACATTTTTTAAGAGAACCAGGTTATCTATGATTTTCGTAAAATAAAAAAATCAGCCATTTCAAAAACAAAGATGGTGGAGCGCGTTCAGTTGTTTTTGCAATAACTTGCTTTAACTTCTTAACGGTTTGACCGATTTTAACAAATTTGGTATCGTTGAAAAGAGCATTCCTTGGGCAATAAGAATCAACCAAAATATAGTTGATTTAGTTGAATCCTTTTCCGCCTGGGGGCTAGCTTTGACACCATCACCCAAAATCCTAAAAAAATCAAAAAAATCAAATGGAATGATATGACTTTTTCTTTATGAAAAAGTAGCCAAATAACATCCAAAGAGGCCAGTGAAAACCGTTTGTCAAAATGTCTTTCCTAACCGCAAATATTGGGAAAATAAGGAAAAAAAACGCATCCCGAACGTAATAAGTCACTTTAATATTATGCCTAATATATGCCTTGGAAAATGAAACAAATGAAACATGATGCATTATAAAATAATAACAGCTGTCATTTGCTGTGTTGTTGTCATTGTTATTGTCATTATTCTGCTGTGTTACATTCAGAAAGTGTAGTTATTTGAATTTTGAATCTTTTCTGCAATGCCGATTTCTAACCAAGAAGCATTTAATATGCTGGCGATATATTTTGAGTGTTTGCAAAATGCGACCATCGCTGCCCGCGCCTTCTATTTGCGCTATCCGAATCGACCGCGATACCATCGCCGCGTGTTTGTGCGTTTGGCCCAGCGCCTGTTAACTACAGGTAGCATCCATAGACCTGCCATGATTAGAAATAGGCAAAATAACGAACAAAATGTAGTTAATGTCCTGGCATCTGTAGAAATCAATCCCCAAATTAGTACTAGAGAGATTTCTCGAGACTTGGGTATTCCTCAAAGTACGGTTCACCGCATTCTTCGAACCCATAGGTATGTAACCCGCTAAATATCATATCTTAGGGTTTTTTTTTACATTTCTTGCTATTTTAGGCTACATCCCTACCATATCAACTTACACCAAGCCCTTTCTCCTCCGGATTTCGACCAAAGGCTAGATTTTTGCCACTGGCTATTAAGCATGATAGCAGAAAATCCTCAATTTCTTTCAACTGTGTTGTGGACTGACGAAGCCACCTTCAATAGCAATGGGCACTTAAACTTACATAATATGCACTTTTGGGCCCGAAATAATCCGCGCTGGCTTGGACAAGTTCAGCATCAAGGGAGATATAGTGTAAATGTTTGGTGTGGGATAATTAGAGGGCGGGTTGTTGGTCCATATATTTTGGACGGCGCATTAAATGGTCTAACATACCTACATTTCTTAGAAAATGTTTAATGGAAGATATTGCGCTGAACGTCCGCCAAAATATGTTTTTCCAGCATGATGGTTGCCCCGCCCATTATGCTCTTGCTGTTCGCCAGTATTTAGATGCCACCTTCCCTGACCGTTGGATCGGAAGAGGAAGCCTATTCCCTTGGGCGCCAAGGCAAGTATTTAACACAAGAATCTTTGGACATTGCCTATTTGGAATGATTCTGTTTATAATTGCACACGTATTTAAAAACTTGATGAATATTTCTAGGTCTCCCGATTTAACCTGCCTTGATTTTTATCTCTGGGGAAGGATTAAGGATATAGTCTATGCAACAAGGCCAACTTCCCGCGAGGATATGATTGCAAGAATTAGGAATGCCATCTTAAATATCCCAATAGCTGAAATTGAAACTGCTGTTTCTTTAACTCATCAGCGTCTTCAGATGTGCGTCCAAAATGACGGAGGCCATTTTGAACACCTGGGTCGCCATTAGATCACTTTCTTGTTCCTTTCATGTTTCATTTGTTTCATTTTCCAAGGCCTACCTATAATATTAAAGTGACTTATTACGTTCGGGATGCGTTTTTTTTCCTTATTTTCCCAATATTTGCGGTTAGGAAAGACATTTTGACAAACGGTTTTCACTGGCCTCTTTGGATGTTATTTGGCTACTTTTTCATAAAGAAAAAGTCATATCATTCCATTTGATTTTTTTGATTTTTTTAGGATTTTGGGTGATGGTGTCAAAGCTAGCCCCCAGGCGGAAAAGGATTCAACTAAATCAACTATATTTTGGTTGATTCTTATTGCCCAAGGAATGCTCTTTTCAACGATACCAAATTTGTTAAAATCGGTCAAACCGTTAAGAAGTTAAAGCAAGTTATTGCAAAAACAACTGAACGCGCTCCACCATCTTTGTTTTTGAATTGGCTGATTTTTTTATTTTACGAAAATCATAGATAACCTGGTTCTCTTTAAAAATGTAAAAAAAAAAATTTGGTTGTTATGCGAAATTTAAAGAAAAATGCAATTTTAAAATTTAAGATGGCAATTACGCCCTCTGGTGGTAATTTTTAGAACTTGAAAATATTTTCCAACGATTTTTCATGACCGATTTACCTAATAATTTTTTTTTTTTTAATTTTTTTTACGAACAGTTCCCGAGATATGGCCGAGGAACAGTCTTATTGGGTCACCCTGTAGTTCCCCAATCTGGCTTACGAACCTTTCTAAACTACTTTCCTATGCGTAAGTGTAGCTGTGAGGTAAGGGGTTCGGCCAAACTATCAGCTTTGTGTATTTTCGCTAGTCCTTTGAATTGTGGAAGTACAGCTGCCGGTTTAATAAGTTTCTATTTGATATTGTAGTATTCATAGACATTAGCATTATCCTTATCGGCAGGTAAAACAATAATATCATCATCGGAAAAAGAGCTAAAAGGTCGTTTTCAAAAGATTATTCTTAGGTAAACGAGCCACCAAATCCGAATTCCTTGAGTTTTTTCGATTGGTAGATAGCTCCTTTGTGCTTGCTATAATTTTCTCAGTCGGAATATGCTCTGGCATGATGAAAAAACTACTGCCCTTTGGCAAAATTGATGATTCGTTAGGATCTGAAATATTGGCTATAAGCTTTGAAAGATCTGGAGTATTTTTTTGGCATTGCCATGTCTAAAATTTATTATATTTTCTTATGTGCTGTTTTGTTAGTACATAATTTATTTTTCTTGCTGGTTTATAATCAGGTCAGATTGATCTTATACCGGTATTCAGCACTTATCTCCTTACTAAGCTGTAAGCGGGAAATCATCGCGTGTTGACGAAGAAACTTGAGTGGAAAACTCTCTTGTGGTATTCTTAATGTAAGCTTTAACTGTAAAAAGCCTAGGATCATGTGATTGTCACATTATTGGCTAAAGAAGGCTAGAGTTGATAACAAATTACAATTGTAGGACCCATGGGTCTTCTTTACCTCAGAATCTTGGACTACACGGCTTTTTCAGATACCCTGACAAACATATAAAAACAACCTTTAGTTGAGGAGGTTTCAGCCCGCTTTTAACTTTTGAGAAGCACCCCTAAGGACCTACCTTGGTTTTAACATCAAAAATGAAATTTAAAATGAATGAAGAATTGTGCCTGTATCTCGGAACCCACGAAAAGACCTCTATTGGCGAAAAACCTGATATATACATTCAAAAAACACTTTCATAATATCATTCTTGTGTTTTCCTTTTAGGTTTTAGATAGTAAAATAAATTTTAAAAATTACCAAGATTTCAGTGACCCTAATCTAGAAAATGTTTGTGTCTTTTTGTTGGCTTGTGAATACAATCATCGAATAGTTTAGTCATCAGCATGGGTAAAGTATATGATGTTTTATTTTGTTCATTAGTAATATTTTCTGCGATTTAGTGATTTTAGGTGCTATCATGCTATCTTCACAAAATAGGTAAAATGAGAGCATCTTAAAGTTGACTTTGATAGCATTTTTGCGTCAGATTTGTTACATAATATTGTAACAAATTTATATGGATGCGGATAGTGCTATTTCAATTGCCCTCGTATAAGTTATACAACAGTAGCCTGACAAAAAAGAGATAGTAATAATAAGGTACCTAAAATGGTCACCTTTTAAAATTTGATATTACTAAAATATATATCTTTTGTAATATATAGTATGTAAAGAGAGCAGGGTGAGCTCATTTGAAAGTGATTTAACTGTAATGACTTCCTTATTGCAGTATTTAATATTTACATCATGTTGAGCTGCCACAACACATAATTAATGTCCCAGCTACGGTAAAAAAGTACTTAAAAGAACAGATTGTTGCCTATAATAGCTAAATAACTTTCGAATGGTCTTACCTATACACGTCTAGCTAATTTCTTTTTTGAGTGCCGGAATACCCATGCATTAACATGCAACAAAAAATTATAAGCAAAGCTTTAAGTTAAAAACCACAGCGGATCTACGATTCTGACTGTTAAAACAAGAAATGCATTACGCCGCACGCTTCGGCCTTTCCTACCTTCAATTTGGGTCGAATTCTTGTGACTTAGATTTGCTATTGCAAGTTAATATATTGATTTCCGTACCCAAGACCTGAGTTAGCCAGGCGTGTATATCATCTCCGTTTGGAAAATTGTCGTTTGACGTTGCTATTGTTTTAAAGTTTTAACTTTTTTTCTCTTATATCATACCAGGATATACAGACAAATGTGACTATTTTTTGGTAAATCAATAACACGATTATTTCTTGGAATGTGAAATTTGTGCTATAATTTTTCACCGAGCTATAGGTTACTTTAATACCGGACTTATACCGGTATTACTTGAATAATATCATATATTTAAGGAGTATAACGTTTTAATCTTGTGGGCCAATAAAACCTTTCCATCCAGGTTTTCTTGTGTATTATACGCTCGCTAATACTATTTGTTGCTTTTAAAATGAAAACTTCTTTCTAGATACAATCATTTATTTTCCTTCATTACTTATAATTGGAAATGGGATCGAGTGAGATAATTAATTTTCATATTATCATTAAACTCAGAGACTGAGTGATTCGGTTTCGTAATCATTTATGATCGTCATCATCTAGAAAATTGTATAATAGGTCTCCTGATAGATCCGTCATGCCTCCATCAAGGGTTACCAGAAGCAACCTTAGAAAAGTCGCATAAATTTATCGCTGGAAAAACTAAATATTGTCCAGATATTTGAATCTAGCACTTTGAGTGCTGAGCATTCCCAAGAACGTGGCAGGCAGTTTCTTCGTAAATATAAACTCCAGTACAAGCTTCGAGCTCAGCTTTTCGGTTCGTAATAGCCTTTATGGCGAGATAATTGTGTACCAGATAATCCAGACGGGGAAGTTTTAACAGAGTTTCAAGGGCTCTAGTTAGGGCCGCTTGCAGAGATCTTACTTTGCTTATCTTCTTGTTTTTATACCCATATTATTTAAAAGCATGTTTTTAATTTTTCAGTTAATTATATCCACAAAATAAAATTTGCGGACTGATAAAATATTTTAATTTAACCAATTCTGAAATACCCTACATAGTTAAATATTTTGTATTTGTATTATTATTGCGATTGTGTTATAATAAATATTCCAAAAAATATACGCATTTTGCTGACAATCCTGAATAAGCGATAATAAAAGGTAATCTTATATATTTTCATATCAATACTGAACTAAGTTATTACCTGTTTTAATTTATTACTTAAGGTTTATATAGATCTTTGTCTTATTTTAAAAATCCGTAAAGGTTTTATTTTCTATTTAATTTTCTGGATATTGTAGTTATTTGAATGTAAATTTGTTTCTGTTTTTTTATTGATATATTTAATCGTCGATATAATTGATAAGCTTGTAGAGGGCGCCACCTGCATGCTTCTTTTAACATTTTGAGAGTCCGTAACTTGTTTGCACGTCCTCTCTAGCTGCTTCTTCGAAGCCCACCAGGGAGGTCAACTTTCGTTTCGGCACTTTTCTGCTTGATAAACGTATTAGTATTCTCTGACAGGTTTAGATGTCAGGAGCCCGTCTCTTACCTATATGTACCTCAGTTCATCATCAGCAATTTTTTCCAGTGTTTTGGATAAAAATTACTTAAAGTATGACTTTGGAGTGCGCTCTGCTGTCCTGCCTATTTTTTACCAATAGACTATTTTACCATGGGCATTCTACCATGAATTCCATTGCTTGATGCTCTGATTGTTTAAATCTGGCGATAGTTACCTAACCCTTTCGGACCTGCACTGAATAAATTTACAATTTCTGAAGTGGTGTTCAGATTTTCTTGGCCTTTATCATGCCTTTAGAAAGATTTTATGCGCTCTATCAGATGATGAGGTGTAATTTTCTTACGGAGGTGTTTCCTTTTTGTCTTGCGGACTTTCGGTGAAAATTTATTTGTATTTATTCTAGTCTTGAGCTATCTTGGTTTTATTAATAACCTTTTTTATTAATCAATCTTCGCAATCAGCTTTTAAACCTTCTAGATGATTCTACCAGTGATTTCTTCCTCTTGGCAATTCTCTTTATTCTTATAGGTACCTTCTATTGCCTTGCTTATTGGGTCAACTTTTAGATCAATGTTCTTCCCCAATATATTCATTCAGAGCTATTTTGTAGCCTGTCCAATTTTTTTTCTGGAGTTGCGGTACTTGTGAATTTTGAAGAGCATTTTATACCAAATCTTATATTGCGACAGTCGGAGTAAGGTCGTTTGTCCGACACGCCAAGTAATTATGACATTGTGGATGTAGAGTTACATGTAAAAGTTCTTATCTCCTGCCTACGAATAATTTCAAAGCATGTATGCAATATCTATAATTAATTTCGGAGCTTCCCTTAGGCGGTATATAACGCGTAGGTATAAGAGCTTACTTCAAAGCTGGTCCTCTAATGGCTCATTTGTTTAACCATGACTTTTGTAATAGCACGATATGCAGGCTTTCTTGTTAAAATTAAAATTTGTATATACTTACACACATGCAAAACGTTTATACTCCTTCAAAACATAAAAAGCCATCAAAGTGACACTACTTTTAGGTAAGACTTACGCTAAGGTAAATTTCGAGTTTAAATTTTCAAGAACCTCCAGAAATCATTCAGAAAATATTATGCATTCAAATATCTACAAAATAATTTAGAATACCATTTAGAAGAAAATAAAAATACGGAATTACGGTATTAGTATTTATATCAGATTTAAGAACAACGGGTAAAATATAAATTTTTTCAAATCAATTTTTTTAAAATATCGAGTGACACAGGAAAAGGGGAACACTTGATAATTATTTTACTCTTTAAAATAAACAAATAAAATTAAGTATATCGATGGAATTGTCCTAAGAGCATTTTTTAATATATTTAGTTGTTTTTCGTCACTTCCAGTTTAGCCGGAAGTGACACTAACATTCTGATTTTAAATGAAACACTTGGTATATTATTAAATATTTCGATAGAAAATATTATTCTGAGAACAGTCATACTGCACTTTGTGCTTTTTGTTTTATGCTTATACAAAAAAATTTTTTTATATTTTCAAATAGGGTGCCATGAATGCTTTGAAAGTTTTCATTTATAATCAAGTACCCACGGAAACATCTTTTACACGCCTGTCGAAAATGTCTAAACCATTAATTTTAGCATTTACTTTGAAAAAGTTGATGTGCTCTACGTTATATTCCCTCGCATACGTACTTTAATTAGACAAGAAGGTGGTCATTTTGAACAATACGTGTAAAAAGATTTATATTAGAATAATTGATAAACCTAATATTTTTACCTGTTTGTTTATGGTTTGTTAAGTAAATGTTAAAGAAAATATATAGTATTAAGATATTGAAAAAAATACTGCATTGAAAAATTTGTTCTTTTATTAGTCCTATGGTTGAAACCTTTGGTTTAACAATCAAATTTTACCACTAACCAAAACTCTTTATTTCACTTTCAGACAGGTGTTTCGCCAACGATGTTATCGGGGGAATAGTATCTTCGGGAGAAGATAATGGAAGTGGGATGCTGCAAACGTGTAAAAAAACCTTTTTTTACAAAACTATTTTATGCCGAATGAAATTTATATCGAGTATTATTGGCATTTATTAGGATAAGAAAAAAAATCGTCAGCTGCGCGGTATAGGGAGGGAAATGCGTCAGCTGAACTGGTAAAGTTGTTAAAAAAATTAAATTGTCAAATTATTTTATATCGATACATATGGAAATGTAGTAATGATAATCAGCTGCGTTTAAAGTGGTGGGAAGGCCGTCAGCCGAACGGTTCTCACAACATGTTCATTTTTCACTCATTTTTGTAGAGATAATTTTTTTATAAAAACTGCTTAATTGTCATGGGATATCGCATTTTCCTTTTATCAAAGAATCAGTTGTTAAATTCTCCGGAAATCGTTTAGGCTTTATATTATACATATTTTCTCAAAATTAGCACAGCTTGGTTCAAAATATTATCTTCTTCCAATATATCTTAATCCGTTGTGATAAGCACTCCGGTGAAGGTTTGACAATTTTTATTTCGATTCATTGTGACTACGTTAATTTGTTTCGAAAATCTACGGGGTTCGGAGTTCTACTTTCAAATCTCTCTCAAACGAAGCAACTTGAGTAGATTTGGTGGAATCGAGATTAGCTATGGAATCAGCAAATAATAATTGTAAAAAACTGAGAAAAATAAGAATTTTTCTTTTGTATAATATTTTCAGTAACGAAAGTACACACTTCTAAGGCTGATTTATAAATGTCTCGAGTCACATGCCATTCGGTTTTTTTCTTATTCGACGATTTTTGAGCCTGCTGTGTATTCGTAAAATTCAATATGCAAATTTTATGATATAGTACTCGCTTGATTTCCCGACAGAATCTGAATCGCACTACCTTGATGATGCCTCAGTTTTTTCAATTTCTACTTCTACTGTTTCTGTCTAAGTTTTCTCTTGAGAATCAGTTGCAGCTTCAGCACTATATCCGCTAGTCCCCGCCTCTTCAGTTACACTAAAACAATGTAATTTTTATTATAATTTAATATAATTTTCACCATTTAGTAGAATTTTTAATATAATATAATTTTCATGGAAGAAAAAAAATTATTGGTCTATGTCTACAGTCTATATATATTTTCTATATTTAGCCACAGGAGAAAAGGCCTTAAAACCGTTACGCGTTAGTTAAAATAATACATTTTTAATATATTTCTCCGAGAGAGCAAAGAATACAGAAAGTCAAAATATTGAATACGTTATAATGTAAATATAGTATTTATTAATTTATTTGACAACCAATATAAATTTACCTACTTAGCTGTTGTAGAAATAGGCGTAGATTTCACACATTTTCGATAATTCGGCGGTATGGACTTATTATGCGGCCCTTCCACATCACTCATTGCCAAATTATTTGCTTTACAAAATTCTAAAATATCTCTACACTTCTGCATTATATCAGCAATAAAAATTATCAGTTTTTCGGTTTTAATATTGCAAAATACGCAAAATGGTTTAACTGATGTCATGTTTAAAAAATTATTCACGTTCACTTCGTAAGATTTTCACGCATAAACTGTTGATGGGGAATGAACAAAGCCAAAAAGCAGCTGTCCTATCCTTCCGAAGAATAGGGCAAAACAAATGCTATGCGTACAAGGCATACAGTACTGTATATAATATATATTATCGTTAAATTTTTGACAGACCGTCAGAAAGTTTTAAATCTTGTAGTACTCATAAATAAAAATGAAAAAAATATTGGTCAGCTGATTGTCCACTGGGGCAAAAGTCGTCAGTCGGCCCACTGAAAATTCCACGCATCGCCCAAATATGTAAATGCAATGATACATTTGTGCTTCGGCTGACGACCATCCTACCACTATAAACGCAGCTGAAAGTGATTACTAGATTTCCATATGTTTCCCAAATCATCCATATAAAAAAATTCAATCCATATAAAATTATTTTACAATTTTGTTTCTTTTAACAACTTTACCCGTTCAGCTGACGTATTTCTCCCCATCTACTGCGCAGCTGACTATTTTTTTCTGATCTTAATAAATGCCAATAATACTCGATATAACTCATTCGGCATAAAATGGTTTTGTAAAAAAAAAAATTACACCTTTCGCAGCATCCCACGTTTGCATCCACCACAGGTGCGCCAGCTGACGTTCACTTTCGTTGTCAATGGAATCTTATTTAACAGTATGGTCGAAAATCTAACGGCATAAGAACGCTAGTCAAAATCGACCCCTGGCTCCCGGACTAAAACTGCTTATAAATAATTTTAATCTTCTACCGAAGATGCTAACATCATTAGCGAAATACGTGTCGAGCGTGAAATAAAAATTTTTGGTTAGTGGTAAAACTGTCTCGTAATTTGTTCTTTTAGTCTCAAATAGTAATATGACGTTTGACAAAATATGATTTCTCATGTCAGTTGAAAAAAAATAGGCAGGCATGTCATTACAAAGCCCCCTGTTATTGAATAAATCAAAGCCATCTGTACTATTTTTATGAATTTAATTATGAAATTCGTTCATATTTTTGACTTTTTTTGTTCTTTATGGGCTTAATTCTCACCCGATTTAAAAAATAATGATATCAAATTATTGAGAAAAATTCTGAAAAGTTCCCAAACAACGTGCTATTTAAAAAAACAAGTAAATGCCAAAAATACCGGTTTGAAAATTTTAAATAGGCGTCTAAAAGATTCAAGTCTATTACTTGATATACAATGAATATTACTTGTCCACGATTACTTGATTAAAAATTAAAAAAAAAAGCTTGTTTTAAAATTTTGAAAGAGTGTCACTTCCTGTTAAACCGGAAATGATAGAAAACAAAAAAAATGCCAAAAGATGCTCTTATAACTATTCTATCTATATACCAAATTTAATTTGTTTATCTTGAAAAGTAAAAAAGTTATTAAGTGTTCCGTTTTTCTCGTGTCACCCGGTATATTGATAGAAATATTACTAGCGAACCGATTTTTATTAATTCACGATATAACATCGTTTGAAGAGTGTTTTTATATTAAAAGCATGTGAGTTTGCAAATTTTAAATTTTCACGCTACCCGAATTTAACAGCACCCCAGGTGATTAAACTACTACCACAAATTACTCTAACCCAGATGCGAAAGTTTCTCCGATTTAATATATTTATATACATATTTCGACTGTGCAACGTATGACCACTAAAATTAGGTGGCAGATCATTCCATATTTTTAGTACGCGACAAATCGGAATAATTATAATTACGAGAATTATAATTATTCTGATTCAATTTGTTTGTCTGATATTTATTTTCTTATTTTTTTTTTTTTTTTTATTGCGTATTAGTATATATTTAATGAAATAGTTTTGTATTATCATACGAATTATTAATATTCAATTTAAATAAAAATATACTAAACATGCATGCAGTTTTTCTACAGCCGCTTTCACAATGTCCGTCGTATATACGGTTTATCCGAGACCGCTTTCTTAAGGTCACAAATTACAATTCGTGTTTTTGTCGAACTTCCGCATGTGAGTTATAGTAATTTGTCGTACTTACTAATTACTAACTTGCAAAAACGTGTTTTAAGCGTTAGCAAAATAACCTTTTAGTTGGCGTATACATTACTAATCTAACCGTAATGTATATGCAAAGCAATAAGAACAACGCTTTTTAGTTTTATTTAGCAGTGCATGGATTTTATCCCCCTGTAACTACCACTACTAACCCTACCTATTTATTTTTTAAATCTCATGTATTTTTTTATTTCAGTGGATTAAAAATGCCTTAATTTCCTGACAGAAATGCAATTATCGACCCTTTGTTATTTGTGATGAAATTTATTTAGTAGACCCTTCATTAGGAGCGACTATAAGGATCACATTAATATTAAAAAGTTTAATATATGTCAAAAATTCACTGAATAATATCCCATTTAAAGATCTTTGTTTTAAGACAAATTCATTTTTGCTTAAAGTAACGATTTTTGAGTTTTAAAAAGAGTTTACCATCTATTATATGTATAACTAACATTTTTTAATGCGTAATATTATTAACGAATTTTTAAAATTATAATTTTTTCTGTATAGTGTCAAAGACGCCTGCACACCTGCCATTAAGAAAATCCAATTCGTTGCAACAGAGTCAACAGACGTTAGTTTCTGAATTCAGTGAAGACAGTTTAAGAAGAGGATCGGAGGAGTCATTCGTCGTTCATAGAGGCAAAAGTATTCCTACATTACGATCAGTACTCGCTGATGATCCGTTGATTCCAGCTAGGTTGAAGGTAATTGTTGCTATCATGATCTTTAGTAATATTTCTTCTATCTCTTCCAATGATTATTCAAAATTTCTTTACCCCAAGAACTGACACTAATAATAAACTACCTCCACTACCTGACCATAAAGATAATTTATAATTTTATTATATGATTTGTGTTTTTCAAATTAAACCTTACTAAGTGAGCATTTTTAATCTTATTTTCCAGGTTAATAAAGAACGACAAAACAATGACAGTAAATCAGACGAAAGAGGGGAAATTCCGGCCGGTAGGCCGAGTAACTGGGAAGAAAATAAGAAGAGCACTTTTGCAGGAAGAAGGAGTAGGAGAAACTCGACAACCGACGACTCTCAACTTACCATCGAAAACTTTGGAGGCAGTCAGGATAATTTAAATTTTATAGGAAGGAATCCTGATAAAGAGGTAGTGGATCCATACTTACACTGATATTAAATCAGACATTATTTTTCTGCATACTAAAAGTTTTGATAGGTACTAAACATGATATATTATTTAATATACTGTTAGGGAACATCAAACGTAGTAACAAGTATATCTCAATGCCTTTTATAAATACTATGGTATTTTCGGCATTCTAATATCTTTATTCTAGTTCTTTTTTTTATTTTTGTTTTGAAGTTAACTTGGACATATCACTTGCGCATAAGCTTTCATTCAGTCAACACGTGGTTTTTTCTTTATCCTGTCTTCTAAAACCAAAGGAAGAACGAGTGAATGAACTTAACGTTAAGTTCTAGTTCAAAACGCTCTAAGTTCAAATATTATATGTTTCTCGGTACTGCTTGATTTGCTAGTTTACAGATATCCATCTATCTACTAGTAACGAACGCGAAATTTTGATTGAGCACAAATGATAAAATACGCAGAGCTTTATGCGGATATTATTACCACTTAATTCTTATGGACTCCTTACTTAAGGCTGCAGCTGGTCACACACACTTGACAACAACCCAATAGAAATTCCAGAATTCATACAATACATCCAGAATAAATGGGAATTTGCACACTTTACGAGTAAACAAATCTTCGATAAAGCATTTTGTTATCACACAATTTAGTTTAAAAGTAACTTGTACTAGTATTATTATTTTAAGAAAAGTTGACTTTCGATTCATTTTAAACGAAAAGCAGCATGTCTTATCTGTAAGAACGGTGTACAGCATAGCTGAACGTGTAGACATTATTTCCATTTATGGTTCCTAAAATGTCTGTTAAGGACAGCTCAACTTTTTAACGAAAGGCATCTAGATCAAAATGAAAACCCAGAGTATGTTCGCCAACTAGTAGCCATACTTGAGGAAGCTGGTTCTGTCACGATTAAAAAAATAAGTCATCCTTATAAACCTTATGAAATTTATTTTCCCTTGGTTACAACGACCCGGACAGAACAATCCAGTTTTGTGAAATAATGACAGATAGAATTACGACAGAACCTCGACTAGTTAAAAATATTTGTTTCAGTGATGCGTACCTTTTAATTAAATGGGCATGTTAATAAGCAAAACTGTCGTTACTGGAATAACGAGAACCTACACGCAATTACACAAGGGAATATTCAGTACTCCCAGAAAATTAATGCTTGGGCTGGTATATTGGGAAATGGTATTATCGGCCCAATATTTATACCAAGCAATTTAAATGGCTACTCTCTCACCAGTGTATTGTAGAGCCTAATTATTGTTTCAGCCTTAAAATGTTTACTATTTCTATTCACAAATCTTCTTCATATATTTTTTTTTAAATAAATGTAACTATAATTGGTTATAGTTTTCCCAAACTTATTTGAAGCAGCAAAAAATAAACAAGATGAATCTATCAAAAGCAGCCGATATATCCGGTCACATGCCGGAGCAGTGAAAATAGAGTGAGATAGAATAATATATTTTTTTAATTTCGGTGGTTATTAGGACACCAAATAATAGAATAAAATAAAGTATGATCTTCTCTAAGCGGGAATGTCAAGACATCAATGTCTAGGATGCATTTTGATTTTTAATACCGAAACAGTGGCAGTTGCATTTCTGCCGAAATTATTAAACCGACTAAATTTGTTTCCCGATTTTTCCCGTAGTCTTTCGTAATACTTCGTTTCTAATTGTTACTTGTTCTTATTATTATTTGGTTATAGTTTGTTTTAAAAGTTTAACATTTGTTTCTTGTTGTTATTAATTGTATTGACTTATTATAATGGCTTTTGAGGCGACCATTTGAGGTGGAGGAGGGGGATAAAACTTCGTCAGAGGGGGCTGGATCAATTAAACAATGGAACTTTAACTGGAACGATTACCTTTAATTCCGATGTCAACAATATATCGTATTATTAAAGCGGGAGATTGTAGATCATTCCTTAAAACGGAAAAAAGTTAACCAAAAGTTCCGTAAAGTTGACGATTCAACTAAAGATGTTAGTCGGCGAACAACAAAGACGATTTTTACAAAGCAAATTTAGTACCAACATTAGAAATGATTCGTGATAAATTAGGTATGTACTCCGACTATTCATTTAAAAGTTTGGAAATATTTTCAGGCATTTTAATCGAGTGTGGATTTAGGCACTAAAAGTTGGACAATAGAATGGTAATTATGGAATCTTGGTGTATAGTTGATTTGCGACAAGAGTATTTAAGGAGTATAAAATCATATAGGGAATCAAATCAAAACATTATTTATTTGAATGAGACTTGGTTTGATACCCATGATGTGGTGTAGCGGGGTTCGTTACGTACTTGACGTAAGTCCACCCTCTAATTTTATATGTCGCAGGGTATCCGTCAACCCCCGCACTATTTCTTCGTACAGTTATAGGAGAAAAGTTGACAAAAACGCCCCGGGCGCCACTCTAAGTAATTAAAGGAGCTTAAAGTCCCCTCTAGCCTCTCGGGTAAGCTTTTAAACAGTGGAGAAACCAAGTAGGTATTGAAAGTAAACTTTCCAGTTATTACGAAATCTTATTGCTATGAATCTTTATTATTAAAAATACGGTAAAATTACGGTTGCTTAAAATACACGAATAAATGTTACCTCAAAATCTAAAAATCCCCAATTATCAATTTCTATGATTAAGCACAGGCAGTTATTTGGGAAAATGAACCGGAAAATTCGGCGCTCTACTAATGACTTAAAGCAGTATGATTAAAGGGACGGGGTTACAGTGTTCTTATACAAGCAGTTACGGATGGCATTCGTGAAGCAAAGCCAGAAACTCAATACCAATCAAGCGATGCAAAATCAATCAATCGGTCAACATTTACCCCTGCTCTGTTAATATATGGATAGTAATTATAATATTACGGACCCGGTTATTACTTGTCTTTCACAACATGAGGAAGATAAGCCCAAGTAATGATTAATAAACGTGGCTACTGCTTGCCCTACAAAACACAAAGAAAAATAGTGTCAAAACTATAGTTTTCATCAATATAACTTTTCTCGAACGGAATTAATGAAACATTGTTCTAATCACCCGTTTATTACAAAACACGAAGAAACTGACGAAAAAACAATCATAATACGCGAACTTGGAAGCGGCCGGTTAACTGTAACAGGTGGCTCTTACCTAACCTAATATACACAAATTTAACGTAATAAATACACATACAAAGTTATAAGACTGCAAAAATTTTTGAAAAAAATTTGAAGACACTCTTTTTTCTCGCAAATAACGGTACACATTCTTTAATTAAAAAAATAAATAATTTGCTTGAACTAAATGTACTGTTTGTTATCACACATTTTTACTTCTAAATTGCTTGTATTTTTTTTTTTGATGATCTATTATAAAAAATGTAAGAATTTTAAAACGATGTTGGTACCACACTAAAAGTATTCATTTAAAATATGTTATTTAAAATGAATATTTTATTTACACCAAAGTTTGGCGTGAATAAAATATTCATTATTTCAAGACATTTTCGCTAACTATTTGCATTTTTTTTGGTACCGTTGAATAGAGAATTTTACGCTCCTTAATATGATGTATCAGACGATAGAGGTTCCCATTTGACATATTAAAGTGAGGTTAGCTGGAGGTGAGGAGGTGATTGCCAGAACTTCAGTAAATGCATAATTAAACGTCCCCCTGTATATCTAATTTGACGTGTTTTTTTTTTTTTAAAAGAAAGTTATTAAGGGTGGATCGTTTTGAAATGAAAGCACTGTATATGTTTACCATTACAAGCTCCTCATGACTCATAAGTAAAGCTTAAAATGCACCTTTTTGTTATGTAAATTATATATTTAGAGGTTAAATGTTAACGGGGCAAAACTATCTAAGTTTTCCTATAAAATACTGCCTGGGTTAACCCTTATTACTATAAAATAAAGATAAAATCTTGTAACTTCGTTACAATGGAAAAATATGGCTGGGTAGATAATTCAAAAAAATGCGTCTTATGTACTCCATGTTCCAGAGGAAAAAGAGTAATTATTTTGCACGCTAGTAGTAAAACTGGTTTTATCAGTCATCGGCCGATTACCACGAAGACATGACTGGGGATTTATTTGAAAATTGGTTTTCTGAACAAGTTCTGCCTAATATTCCAAAAAATTCAATTATTGTAATGGATCATACCACTCCAGAATCCCGAACAAAATTTCTAATACAGAATAACAGGATATACTAAATTTTAAGAGAATTAAAAATATGGAAATCCCAGAAAAGATACTCATAAAAAAAGATTTATTAACCATTATTAAGCAACATAATTTTAAAAACGAATACGTAGTTGACAATATTGACAGATTACATGGGCATACAGTATTAATATTGTCACCGTATTACTGCGTATTCAATTCAATTGAAATGATGGGGAATGTAAATGAATGGGGGAATGAAAGGAATGAAAATGAATGAGGAACTATTATAACAAAAAAGTGCAATAGTTCTCCAAAGTTAAGTGCGGTAGTGAGATCGACAATATTCGCAGTCATTAGTGAACTAGATAAAGATGTATGGAGAAATTGTGTTGAACATGTAATAAAAAGGGAAAACGAATATTTAGTTTTGCCACCGATACTTCCAGTGATAATTGAGCCTGACGATTCCATTTCCACAGACTGTTATTTTTCCGATTACTAAGATAAGCTTTTTCCAGTTTATTAAATTATTATAATATTTTTTTTTATTTTTGCATATTTAAAAAAAAAAACTGTTGTTGAAATATGCATTATTTTATATTGTCATGTAAATGGTAGTCTGATGCCTCAAGTCTCGATCGTTAGAACGTGCTAATGATTGTTATGTTATGGTCAAGTCAACAATTTTCATTTAGCATAAAATACTTGTAGAATATTGAAAAATTATTATATTCTTATTATAAAAATTATTTTTGTTAAAAATATCTAAATGTATGTACAGGGTCTTTCCCCATATATTGACCCCCCCCCTATAGGGGTAATGCGAAAAGTTAAAAAAAAAATTAATACAAAACTTTTGGGGTTTTACTTAAAAATTTTTAATCCGATGTCAAAATTTTTTTTTTTCGTTTAGAAACGTCAAATTTTGACAGATGATCAGTTTTTTCTTATGGAACACCCTGTATATGACTTCATAGTTAAAAAGAGTCGAATTTTCTGATTTCAAATATATATAGTTTAACTATGTTTTATTAAACCGTTTCGGAAATATCGAGTTCCAAACTTTAAAAAAATAATATATTGAAGATCTTGGTAAGCGCCGCATTGTTATTGTTTGGCATTTTTTTTAAGATAAATGAATTGAGTAGAAACAATAAAAACAGAAGATTTATTATTACTAGGGTGATATTTAGCATCTTTTTGTTGACAAGGATACATTATTTTAACAATTGTTAAACTTTAATTTAGACGTAATTATAACTATAACTGCTCTATATGACCACCACCATTATCAATACAGTTTATATAATCCTGCTCAGTTTTGTGTATTGTATTCCTTATAAATTGTCTATGATTTTGATTGATATCATCTATCGCGGTAATAATTTTTCTGCGGAGCTCCTCGACATTTTCAGTTCTCTGTTCGTAAACTTTATTTTGCAGGTAACCCCACAGAAATGAATCAAGAGGTGTCAGGTGTCAACGAATTGGCCCAGTTCGTCCAATCCACATGTTATATCTTTCATTTAAAAATCTCAAAACAGGTAACACATGATGCGGTGGAGCACCATCTTGATGCCAAACTATTTGCTCGTATTGCCTTATGGGTAGATCTTCAAGTTTAGCTTCAATTTGATAATTAAGCATCTCTAGGTATCTCTCTCCCGTCAAGTTGCCGTTATAAAAAATAGGTCCTATGACCTGGTCATGTAAAATTCCATACCATATATGTAGAGATTGCCGCCCTTGAAACTTAATTTCCCTTGTTATTCGGGGGTTTGTTCTTGACTAAAAGCGAACATTTTTTCGATTGTAAATGCCCGCGGTTGTAAAGGTGCACTCAATTTTATTAAAATATTTCAACAAATTTAAAAAAAAAAATTATTATCTTCTTCTTTTAGCACTAGCATCTCTTGACAAAATTCCACCCGTTTATTTCTTTGCTCTACACTTAAAGTTTGAACAGGTTATATTCGATAAGCAAAATATTTATACTTTTTTAAAGTTGAATAAATTTTTTTGGCCGATCGATCAAAGTAAATTCTGGCATCTTCTATCGATTGATTTGGGTGTTCTAAAAAGAAATTCAACATTTTTGATGGGCAAGTTGAGGGAGACAAAGGCCCGAACATGATAGCGGAGATCTAAATGTATTCAAAAATTAGTAAAAACTTACCTACCTTCGAAATATAGCAAAATATGTAATTCTTCTTCTGGATCGACAAGAACTGTCCGACGTTTTCTTCGTAGAGTTTTCCTGATGCAAAATGCTCGTTCTATATTTTTAAACGTATTTTTTGCCGAAATGGCACGAAAGGAAAGGTTCGACGATATTCCTCTCTGGCGGCATTTGCGTTATTATTATTTTTATAAAATATACGGACGATGTCACATTTTTCTTCATTACTGTACGGCATTTTTTAACATTTATGGGTCAACCAACAAGAAATGACAATGTCATCTGAATGATTTGTTTTTTAATAAATGTCAAACAATAACAATACAGCGCCTACCAAGATCTTCAATATATTATTTTTTTAAAGTTTGGAGCCCGATATTTCCGAAACGGTTTAATAAAACATAGTTAAACTATATATATTTGAAATCAGAAAATTCGGCTCTTTTTAACTATGAAGTCATATACAGGGTGTTCCATACGAAAAAAACTGATCATCTGTCAAAATTTGACGTTTCTAAACGAAAAAAAAAACAAATTTTGACATCGGATTCAAAAATTTAAAGTAAAACCCTATACAACCCCATACATAAATATGTTAAATTTTATTCTTATTTTGAACTTCATGTTTCTTTCAACTATTAGTAAAAACTGCGGAGGTTGTTTTAAATGGTTTGATATAATTATAAAATACCTGCAAAAATTTCAAGTTATATTTTATTATAACATTTATATTATACTAATTAAACCCATACCAATTTAATAAATAGGGTGTTTATTAAAATTAATATTGAGTAAGAAAACACAATGAACCCATGGAATTTATACATGGCAAAATATATATGTAAATGTACGCGACAGTATTAAAATTTGAAAAAGAAAGAAGATTACGGAAAGAAGGTACGTAAATTCGTCAGTTATCACTTTAGAAGCATTATATAATAATGCCTAAAATTGAATTGTTCACAGACCGTTAATATAATTCAGATTTGTAAAATAAGGTATACCATAATATTAATACCAAGAGGCGATAGGGTAATAACAGTAAAGTAATAAGTTAATCGTGATAAGTAAAAATATAAAAAAAATAAAGCAATTTAGTTAATTACGAGGTCACTTAAAAAACTATTTAGTAGGTTTACAGGTGGAGTTCCATAATCATAAAGCCATCTGTCTGGGTTTAGGGTTCGCGATAGACTTTTTTTCATGACATAAGGCTTAAGGCAAGACTTGATTTGACGGGGCCAAGGGCGGCGGCGAAATATTACACGGTAGGTTTCAGGGTTAAACCATTACCACTGCTGGGTCATGGACGGCATCTATTTCTTCAGAATTCTTCAGCCCTAAGAGGGATTTTTCATTGGAAACACCGAACACCAAATAAAATATCACCAATGGTGAAAATTAGTTTCTAGAGGGCACCCAACCACTATCAAGCATCCTGCTTCCGAAAATACCCGTTTAAAAGTAAAGAAATACTAGTGATAATCAGTTTTGAATATTAGTTTCACTAAAAAGTTTCTGGCGGAGAGAGATGATGATGGATTTGTTTCACGTAGTGACCTAACCTCTCTCTTCGTCTCACAGCTAACAGCACGATTGACTTTCGTCGGAAGCAGGAAATACCCTCCAGATGCGCCGCAGGACTGCTTAAGTAGTAGTCCAAAAGACATCTGGGCGCAATACCAGATATCGAAGAACTTCACTTGTTACTTCATGGATTTAGCCGCCATGGGCACAACAAAAATCCATAGATTACAAATAAGCAAACTATAGAGTGTCTAGTAGAAAATATAGATACGGGCAAAATCGGAATAATTCGATGTTGTATTGATAACATTGATAGTGTTTTAATGAAAAACCTCGGCGAATTTTGTACATATGAAGTTTTAACAAAAAAAAATTAAAAACAAGCTAATTTTTAGATATATTAACCAATAAAGTCTTAATCAATAGAATCTTAATCAAATGAATAAAGAATTTAAGATTCTCCAGATCCCGTTTAAAGCGTAATTAATCCTGTACTGATTGTGCTCTGTAGTTATCTGTAATTTAATAATGAAAAAATGCCTTAAATTTGCATAACTTGCGCTTTTGCCATCTGTCTTTTCACAAAGGAAACTTCCGAAAAGTCCCTGTATTATCACAAAGGCAATTTCAACTTCGCTCAATTTGGTCTAGCCTTACGGTTAAGGCAACTTTTTAATATAAAAAAAAAATATCCCAGAAACAAAAATATTTACTTTGTATATCACATAATAACAAACGGCCAACTACATATTTGAGTAGTCAGCTTCAGGAATTAACTTGAACATTCACATTCGATTCTTAAAAATGATTTTCTCTATGCCTAAGAATGGGGCATTTAAGCTCTCTTTTAAATACGTAGCTGCGCAAATATGGAACAGTCTTTCTCTGAGAATGGATATTATCTTCGAGAGCCTTTTCCAAAAAGGTAAAATTAAGAATTTCTAGTGATAATATTGTAGTATTTTAGTTAAACTGTGAATTAAAACACTCGATGGACAAAAATAGTCAACTAATTTATTTTATATGTACACACTAAACACGATCCCTTAAGGCTACTAGAAATATTTATTTACTACTATTTATATCTATTTAACTATCATGCCTGTGTTCCGACTTCAACTGGCCTCCCCGAGGCGCGGGCTCCTTATATACCCAGCCGACCATGATTCCGGAACATTCGCTAGCCCTTGATATAAGGTTACTCTCTTGCAACGGGTTCTCTCGCAGAAATAATAATCCACGCTTTTCTCCAGTGAACAACGTTAAGGAGTACAAGACCAAACCAGAATCTGGACTCCTGTAACCCGAAATACCACTTCTAATGCACTGCAAATCATCTTCCAGTGCAACGTATCGAGTCCGCATGTGAGTTGCTGATAGACTGTTGCATGCTATACTTCACAAATCCTCGTCAAGCAACTCCTCCTTTAGAGAATACAAAGCGTCCAAAGCGTCGTTATAGGTTGACTTCTGATGTGTCTCTTTGGTAACCATGCAGAAAATTTTTCTACCAGTCTCTTTATTAGTTATCTTGAGTTCTTACCCGACTCTGAGCTTAGACTGATGCAGCTCTTAAATTTTTCAATATTTTCTGCGAATTTTCAGCTATTTATCTTGCTGCACTTTACAGGTTATGGTGTATCGACTCTTTTAGCTAATAGAATGATAAGCCATGAAGATCGAATGCCATATCCGACTCTGGTTGGATTTGCCGCAGTTCAGCGTCTTCGTGGTTTCTTTAATAAGGAGCCAGCCGGTTAAAGTGAATAACTCGAACTGTACCTCTCGGCGGCTTCTGTATTCTGTACAGAACAATCGTTAATGGCTTTCACCACTTTGTATGTCTCATCCCAGGATGTTTGAACTTTCGGTTACGGACTCGTCTCTTAGGGTCGTAAAGCAAAAGCAAGTCACCGTCGTTGTATTTTGGTCTTTGGCATTGATATTATATGCATCCTTCCTCCGATCGTTGGCATCTTCAATGGAAATGCGCACTTGACTCTGAATGGCATTGACTATGATGAAATCTTCCCATCACATTCGAGCCGGAGACTCTCCTTTTTTTTCATGGATGCCCGGTCGATAAGGTCGATAATTTTCTCCCAAATTGGCTTCTTCCCTTTTTTTTATTAAGACAGGACTTTCAGGTTAGGACTTTCTGGATATTTAGATCTTCTTGATTTCTTATATTCGTGTTATTTTTGAATTGAAATTAACAGCTTATCGCCGTTGGCCATGGGTGGTGGTATGGGTTAGTGGGACGGCGGCGACAGGTAACCAGGCGAAAAGAAAATTCAATTTATTTTACTGAATTTTTAAATTCACTATAGAGGCATTTGAGAAATTGAAATATCTTTGCTTTAGTATTGTTAGAAGTCAGTTAAAAAAATATTTTAATTCGTTTTTTTTTCTGAATTATTAAATTATGAAAGGTTTATATATTCTCTACAGAGTGGTCTTTGAGAAATCATGTAAATACATATATCTGGTTGTTATTTGTAAATATATGATTGAATTTTGAATATTTTATGAAAGGTGTTTGGATTTTCATAAAATATTTGTGAAGTTGCTGTTTTCGAATCACATAAGGAACTTATTTGTTTGTCCTTGATCATTTTTTGTAAAAGATTTTTTCAGTACAAAAGTAATAACGTTTTATTTAATAAAGATAATAAAATGTTTTTTTTTAAACAATTGAGACGTTTTTTATATGGAGTTAAATTAATTCTTTATGACGTAAAATTAGTTAAATTTCTTGAGATTTTCATACTTATTTGAAACAGTAAAACTCCTTAGCCTAAAATTATTTAAATTGTAATTTTCTTGTGTACAAATTGTCCCAAAGTTGAGGGTGCTCTTTGGAGTCTTGAAAACCATAAGAGATAAGTTTATGTAAATGGAATTTAAAAAAATTCGAATCAATTTTTGTTTTATTTTCTTTCCTTTTTTTTTCTGCAATTCTCATTGCCTTATAAGCAATGTTCTATCGCTCAGTTACTTTACTTTCAAATAGTGTGTTCTTCGACCGTTGAATGGCTATACCAATTTGGAAAGGAGGGTCATGGCTTTGAGAACTTTTATTCAGATTCGCATAAATCTCCTTATTCCAAAGTTGAAGCGCATTTCTTCGAAAACGATTTTAAATTAGAAATGTCAGAGTTTTTGATTCATTTTATTTGACCCATTTGTTTCATTACGATCTGCAAAATATTATTAACATTTCATATTGGTTTTAATGTAGGATAAAACATGTCTGTAATTTTCCCAATAATATTGCATATTTATGTGTTATTCTTTAGGTTCTAATTAGGTTTTTTTTAAAGTTCTTATTGACCCAATTGGTTTAGTTACGGTAATTTGGTTCTGTAAATAAATAAACAAATTAAAATAATATTTATTATTCAATTTATTTTAGCTAACAATACACGTGGGTCGAAAAATATCCGCTCCAAATTTTCCCATGCCAGTGGAACAGAACGCACCGGTCCGATCTACATTGCAGGATGCCAAGGGTTCTTTTCGCTTGGGTTACGATAACGGCTGCGAAGAGAAGCCGGACGACGGCTCGGAAAAAATACGACTTAAACGGCAGATGAGCAGCGACGATATCACTATGAAAAAGAACAATTTAATTAAAGACTTGGTAGATGGGGATATTAATAATCGAATGAGTTTTGCAGATTTAGGAAAACAAAAACTTATAGGTAAGTCACCTATTTTTTTGAGAAAAGAATATTTTTGGGTATACCTCATTTAATATGATTTTTTAAATATCTTTTTTTTGGTCTTTTTGTAAGCATTAACTTTTGGGTTGATACTGATTTTTTTATTATTACCTTATTTAAGAAATGCGTTTAAAATCTGCATACGTTTTATTATAAAATCTGGACAACAACCAGTATTTTAGTAATTAATTCGGAATATTTATTAATGCAAATATAGGAGAAGTTGTTTTGCACAATTAAAAAAAAAAAAAGTTTATGATATTTTCATAAATTTTACTATTTTTTAAAAAAGAGATTTGCCGTTATATCTTTTTATTTACATTAACTAGTTTAATATATAATATTTTAGTTTAATATTATATATTAAACTAGTTAATGTAAATAAGTTGTAATAATTAAATTAGTTGGTATGGAACCTTGGTAGGACACTGGTTGAAACCTTTGATGTGACACTCAAATTACGAGACAGTTTCACCACTAATCAAAACTCTTTATTTTTATTTTCGACACGTATTTCGCTAACAATGTTTGCATCTTCGGGAGAAGAATAAAACTCTCATTTACATTAGACTATCTAAAAATGAGGCATTTGTTACTACATTAGTATAACATTGCATTCACTACCTTTCCAACTCATGTTTGATAGAGCAAAATTTTCATTTATTATTTAATTCATTCAGAAATTAAATAAGAAGCTTAAATCAGCAAACATTACTTATTTTAATGATAAATGGCGAACTAGATTTGTTCAAAAGGTAAGAAAATAAAAATTTTTTTTGTGACTTTTTTTCTAAAATATAAAGAGTTGAAAAAGTAATTTTATAATTGTCACTTCTAATAGTAACTTTTTTCCATTCCTTTTATAATTATGCTTCATAAACATCTTAAATAACATTAAATAAAAAGGCTTATACAGTATAATATAACGTTTTTTAATTGATCTATTTTTTCCTTAAAATCTTCTTAACTTTTTTTTGTTTTTTAATAAATTTTTCTGAATAATTTCCAGCTGTTTATTTACCATTTAAGATTTAATTTATGTTTATTAAATATATGTTGAGGTGAAACTTTGAAACGTACTTACACATTAACGAGAAGAGATTATGCTAGTCGCATTTGAATATATTTTGTCTACAAATAATACTTAAAACATAACTTGCGGTTGCCTTTAAGTTTTTAAAATGGCAAATTTGTGGCAAAATTTCCATAAAATTAAATCCAAGTAAAAAAATATTTTTTTAAAATAAGTTTATCGAAGGACTCAATAGGGCTTTAGTGGAATAGGCTTTAGCATGTATAAATACATATATTCATCGCCACACCTGTCTTCTCCAATAAGATCCTTACGGCATTGTGAACAAAACTTTATCATTGTGAAGTTTTTTGGCTACAAAACCGACAACATAAATTAAATTGCCTTTTTTAATCAGTGATGAATACTAACGATTATATTTTGCAACACTTTGCTTAGTAAAGTTAATTTGACTATTATTAGTTGTTAATATTGGTGCAGCTAGCATATGGTTTAAATGGTCTAAAGCCTCTGAATTATCGGACTCCCAATTGAAGGAGCTAGTCTGGAAAATAAGTTATTCACTATTAAAGATTTTCAATAGTTGACAAATTCCTAAAGCTCATTCATTAGAATTGATGTTACGGATCCCACGGCTTTTAATTCCACTAAAAAAAAATTCTAAGGGATCCTAATTAAGGTTTCCTAGTTAAGTGTTGCCAGCTATGAAATTTCGGAATTCTCAAGGAAAATCATCAATCATCAATTCTGCTTCTTCCACTTCCGTCCAAATGTTACTGAACCCACTTTGTTAAAAAAAAGACACTTTCACAGAGTTGTGTTACATGAGGGTTTTACAGAGAAGGTTTTTTTTTGTATGTTCTTTCGTTGAGTATGTATCAGGTCAGGTGGATCTACCGCTACCACTGCCATAATAGATAGAATGGACGGGCTCCCACCCGGTAGGAGCTAATTTGGGCAAAAAAACTTTTTCACATCAAGGATTTAGGACTCTGCAACAGGAATTGAATTTTGGATTGTCTAATTAGAACACAACTTTGAAAATACGTTGAAAGGCATGGAATATAGATAAAAGTAGCATTCCCGTGGAAGTATGGGCAGTTTGTTTGCTTGCAACATCTCTGATGCAATGATGCTTATGTAGAAATGGCAAAAAAACGTATCTAAATGTATATTAGAGAAAAAGGCAAAAACATCGCAACGCCGCTCGATCGTATTGTTAATTCCACCGACGCGACATAAGGACGTCCATGTACCCAGTGACGTCGTCAAAAAATATTTACATGATAAATATTTATTAATAATAGATTATGCTTTAAATTATAAACAATTTTACCGTTTATGTTTAGTTTCCAAGACAATATTATTAATAATATAAATTTGTTCCTAAATATTTCAGGTGAGAACAAAGGAATACAATTAGTATACATGAATGATAAAGAAGAGCATCCCATAAAATCCAGTATTTACAATCAAGGAGGCGGAGGAGGGGCAGTAGGTAGTACAAACGGTGGCAATTCAGAGAAGAAAACGTCGTTTGCAGCGTTACCAAATCAAACCACGTGGCAGCAACAAGTGAATAACGTCCAAAGCTTCGCCAATAGTAGTAATAGTCCGGAAAGTGGCTCTAGTAATATTATGAATTCTCAGCTTAATGATATTAGGTAAATTGTTTTAATATTTTAAAATCGACGATGTTTAAATATACAAGATATCATATATACAGGATATTATGTAGAATAAATTTGATAGGTACAAAATAAATTTCATTCACTAATAACGTTGATGAACGTGCCCCTCTGAACTTCTGATTCACAGGCTTGTAATTTTTGCATCGTGAGGGTTAATGGACACTTAAAATGTTGTAGTAATGCAGGTTTTCCAACATGTCTATTCTTATTTCAATAGAAACTTTATTGTTACTAATGATAACTCTTTATTAACGCTTCTTCGTCTAGTTAATATGACTTGAAAATTTTTCTGTCAATTCTCATTCTCATTCAAAATAACTTCAGTATTAAAAACTATATGATTGCAAAATTTCTAGAATACCTAATGTTACTTCTTTTGCTGTTCTTAAGTCCTTCTGAGAAACTTTTCCTTTACCAGATCGTCTCTGCCTTGGAATTACCTGTGTCTTAAGATCTTCTGCAATGTCCTTTACATATTTCCGTAATCAATGTAATCCAAATCAATATCAAATAATCCAGATTTTCCAAAACTATTTTTTTTATTTTAGTTATTACTTGTTCGCTATTTTTAATAACAGAACGTTAAATACTCTACAAAAGTTGATTTTGTAACGGAATGCTTTATATTCTCTGCTTTGTTTTTCCAATTACAAACCGTTTTTCTTCCAATAAAACTTCTGCAGATATATACTTTTTCCGATTTTTGTAATACCCATGTTTTCCACGATGGTTTTTAGAGGTCTTATATATGCAATTAATAATAAAGATGGGAAATGCTTTTAACACAGAAAGCCAAAGAGATCTAAAAAAATGCTTTTTGTTGATTGACATGAAACTGATAAGATAAACTCTTGGTTAATAAATTCTAGTTGCGATCCTATAGGTTTGAATTCTTGAGTTTAGTTGTGGAATGGGATCGAAGGAATAAAAACAACCGTCACTTTATGTACTGGCCAACGTTTCGCAATAATTTTATTGCTTCATCAGGGCCATAACAGTGTGATTTTGCTTGTCATAAAAAATCATGCTTACAGGACACACAGGTAACATAGAATATATAAAATATTGTTTTTTTAACAAGAACGGTTTAAATTGATGGGTTGTATCACAGACAGTTGCTTTAAAATTGATTCTACGGTGTACAATGATGATATGTGATACAACCCATCAATTTAAACCGTTCTTGTTAAAAAAACAATATTTTATATATTCTATGTTACCTGTGTGTCCTGTAAACATGATTTTTTATGACAAGCAAAAACTCTTGGTCCCAACATTTTCCCGATTTTGGGATACAAACCAAAACCTAATTTATCAAAATTCATAAAATATTCATTAGAGCGATTCCGGCGAAATATTCCTGTTATTCTATAATTCTTTTCTGATCATCGTCTGACTAATTACCGCACATGCCTTGTTGATGCTTCCTGCGTGCGTTAGGGATACCTCAAGATGTCTTGTTCTAAAAAGCCATCTTTAAACAAATTTTGAAACGGTTTTAAGGAGAGTGTCCTTTTCTAAACATGCATTACAGAATCTGTAACGAGTTTTTTTCTTGTTTAATATAGACATGGTCCAGGTTTTTCAGGTGGTCAATCAGGCTAATTTTTGGTAACCAGGTACTTTTTACTGGCCTCTGGAATTATTTTTTTGTTTTCTAATAATATCTAATTAATATCTTTAAGAGCGTTTCTTAAGTCTTCTAGAGAATACTGGAACATCTACATTTTTTGATTCTTTTGATGCGAGTAGACTTTTTATTAGGTGTCACTGACAAAAAAATGGTTCTCAGACTGTTTGAGAATAAAATTTACATATTTAGGCATTACCGAGCATTATAAGGGCATAAAGGTAAATAAAACAATTTAAGACATTATGGTCGATAATAAAATGGACGCCAAATTTCGGTTTTCTAATTAAAAGCAGCAACAATTGTAAACTTATGTTTCGCCCACAAAATTTTCGCTAAGAAAAAATAGTTTATTATAAATTGGTGTGAAAAAAATGTTTTTACCTAACAGTATATAATTAAAAACAAATTGAATAAAAATCCATAAATCAACACAAAATGAGTAGTGCCTAAAATGTGTCCCATGTTACGATTTGGTCAATTTAATTAAGTTATTGACTTTAATTAAGTTCAAAAGTTAGAAGGTGGTGAAAAAATTCGAAGTATTTATTCTAAAAGATGGGCCATTTAAAATCAAAGAATATTTCGATGATTTCAGCGATAGTAACTTGTGAAATTTATTTCAATTTTATTCAAAATGCTTTAACAATTTTGCTATCTTGAAAGAACTCGTCCATTATCTCAAAGAGACCTACGTAACTAGAGAAAAAAAAATGAAAACTCTAAGTCTCAGTCTCAAAATATCTTTTTAATTAATCAGGTAAGATGTTTCGCTAATAAAGCATCATCAGACCTACAATAAACAGAAAAACACACGTAACTACAATAAAACCTTACACTAAAACAAAATCAAATATTTAAAATTAGTTAAAATTACCTTATAGCTAGATGACCTGCTAAGTACTGACAATTAAAATTTAAATCTGAGAATACCCACATATTTTGTAATAAAAACAATAACACGGCACAAAAATTCAACAAAAAATATAAAAACCTCTTGTTTCTGCTCACGATACGCATATATGCCTTTGGCTCTAATATTCATAAGCAGGGCTGGCCGAGTGGTTAACGGCCTGGTGTTTCACCGAGATCAACTTTAGAGCATGGGTTCAAATACTACACCTGTCACGTTTTTCCTTTTTATATTTTTTGTTGAATTTTTGTGCCGTGTTATTGTTTTTATTACAAAATATGTGGGTATTCTCAGATTTAAATTTTATTTGTCAGTACTTGGCAGGTCATCTAGCTATAAGGTAATTTTAACTAATTTTTAATATTTGATTTTGTTTTAGTGTAAGGTTTTATTGTAGTTACGTGTGTTTTTCTGTTCTAATTTTGTCTCTAATTTTGCTATCTGATGGAGGTATAAACATTGCAGGAATGTACTTTCAACACGATGGTACTGTCCCACTCAACGAACTGTACGATATTATTATAGCATGAAGAACGGAAACCATACTATCAATGAAAACAGCTTGATCATTTTCGATATATTTATACAAAATAAAATAGGCACATTCAGTCCTAATCCACGGCCTTCTCGATCGCGTGATTTCAATTCTGTCCACTATTACATTTGAGGACATCTAAATCCGAAGTTTATTGCGCAGGCCTTAAGAGACAGGAGTAGCTTTTTTATCTAATAGACAATGCTTGCAATGAATTGCGGAATAATCCAGAGGTTTTTCGAAAGCTAAAAAACCAAATTGTTTTGAGATTTAGGAGCAAAATGATGGATATTTTAAGTAGTTGCTATGATTATTTCGACAGTTTTGTCCAGTATTTAACTAAGTAAAGTATAAATAGTATGTAGAATTTTGCACCTAATTATTAGTTAATTATTGTTTTATCTCTTCTATTAATTAAATATTATAAATTTTTTGTTTAATAAATTAGATGAAATAACTACACATTTTTCGAAGGTATCTTGTTTCTGAAACAAACTGTTCTCTTTTTGACAAGGAGACATACATCTACTTAAATTTGAAGTCGATAATTTTATTTTAGTAAAAACGCGGTGCAGATCCTTACACTGAATTAAAACGTTATAAAGAGTCATTTTTCTGTTTGTCAAAAATTACTCACGATACCGCCTTGTATTTTATACAAAATCAAGTTTTTTAAAAGTTTTGTTACGCAATGACTTGCAATACTTGCAAAGTAGTTCCAAAAAACATATATCATCATTATTTATAATCAATTTACCAATTTCACGAACCCCTCATTAAATACAAGAAATAGGCATAAATTTAATATTCCATAAGAATGGGACAGCGATTTTTTTTTTTAAACTTTCGTGAACAATTATTATAATTAGAAATTAAAAATTAACAACTTAAATATAACCCGATTGGATATCGAAAAACCGATCCGCCAACTAGGCAATAACGAAGTATGGAAGAATATCGTGTGAATCAACTTTGCATCTCTCATGTTTGAAATAACCTGTATATGTATAATAATTATTTAACATTTAATTTCTATTATTTTTTTAGGTTAAAATTAGAAGAAAAACGTAGGCATATAGAAAGTGAAAAACGTAGAATGGAAGTGGCCATGAATAAGCAACGCCAAAAAGTGGGAAAGGCTGCGTTTTTGCAGGCTGTATCTAAGGTATTTTATGAATTCTTTAACATTTTAGTTTTTGTAAATATTTGTACGAATCAGATGATTTTTTTTTAGAAAATGTCCATAGTTAATATCAATAATAATAGTAATAGCCATGACAAAAGTATCGAATGTAGTTTTTAAAGTAGTTAAAAAAATTACATACGTTTAAAACTTATCGTCAGTAGACGAGGAAAAGTTAAGTGGAAAATGGATTAAATGGAAAATTATCATATAAACCCAAATGGGATCTTGCTTTAAATATTAATTTTATAAGAACTAATTAGGAGTAAGCTTTATATTATTTTGTCAATATTAGGCAGAGTTACTTAAAATACTACGCAGCCTATTAATTTTTATCAAAAGGAACTAGGTTCTCCAGTGACTGACATACAGTAATGGCCAAAAGTAGATAGACAAATGATTTTAAAAAAAATCAAAGGAAATAAAAATTCTATAATAAAGATATTTAAGTATATTATGGGCAACATAAACATGTATAAAAATAATTCACATTTTTTTTTAATAATAAACATTCTTTAGAAACACCTAATTTAGTAAATAATAAGAAATAACTAAATATACGCTGGACAAAAGTAGATAGACAAATTTAAAAAATAACCAATACTCTTTTTTTTAAAGTATTTTTTTTATTACAAACTAAACCATCTACAATATTAGTATTTTGTAAAATACCCATTATTTTCTATTACAACCTGACATCTACGTGGCATTGATTGAATAAGATTGTCTATGAGTTTAAAACCAATATTTTTCCATTTCTGTTGCAACCGTTCGAATAATTCACCTTTATTTGAATAGTTTGTATCCCTAATATCACGATCTACAATTTCCCATAAATTTTCGATGGGATTAAGATTGGGTGACTGGGATGGACATTTTAAAACTGATATTTTTTCTTCTTTGAAAAATTGCTTCATAATTTTGGAGGAATGATTCGGGTCATTATCTGGCTGTAATTGGAATCTCGATGGTAAATTGTCTTCGACATAGGGCAACATAACATCTCTGAGAATATCCCTGTACATAAACCTGTCCATTATGACCTCTATGCGATGTAACGGGCCCATTCCATAACCTGAGAAGCAACCCCAAACCATCACTGATCCACCTCCATGCTTAACTGTGGGTTTTGTGTACTTGGGATTCAATTGCTGGCCAGAAGGACGTCTAACATATTGAATTCCATCGGAACTAAACAAATTAAACTTCGATTCGTCGCTCCAGCAAAGACGTTTCCATTCATGCTTTGTCCAGTGTATATGCTGACGGGCAAATTCCAATCGGGCTAAGTGATTCTTTTTTTAAAGCAATGGTTTTTTTGCTGGCCTACGTGCAAATAGATTCTCTTCTACCAACCTTCGTCTTACGGTCCTTGAGGACACATTACAAATCCCTAGAGCCTGTAATTCTATCTGAATTTGACGAGAAGTCATGAAAGGGTTATTCTGGCTAATTTGTTTTAATTTGCGTACAGCTCTAATGTCGATTTTTTTTGGTCGACCAGATTTATTTTTTGGCTCTAATGATCCTGTCCTTTCATATCTTTTGATAATTGCCCAAACAGCTTTTCTTTTAACATCAAATCTACGAGCAATATCAATTTGACGATCACCCGCGCGATATGCATTAATAATGCGTTGTCTTAAATCAAGAGAGAATCTAATTCCGCATGGCATGTTGCACCTTGAGTTAAAGAGAAGCAATAGTATACTAATTTTATTTTATCTACTTTTGACCAGCTATATTTATATTATTGCTTTATCCGATAGCAAGCAAAATATTTAACTGAAATTTATTGGTATCTTTTTATAGACCGCCTTACAAATAACAATAATTTAAAATCTAGGGGACCTGTGGGTAAATCTTTAAACAATTATATGAAAATAATACTTTGTCTATCTACTTTTGGCCACTACTGTATATTATTATAGCATGAAGAACGGAAACCATACTATTTACAATGAAAACAGCTTGATTGATGAATTATTTCGTTACATATTATTTTCTAAAATTAAACCTACAGAACTAATAATAATTAGTCGATAACTTAGTGTTTTAGATTTTTTGCAAAATTGGTGTAATGAAATTTCAGTAGGTTTTTTTCAGTTATTAAGTAAACAACAGTTATTTCAACTTATATTAAAAATCACATTTAAAATAGACTAATACAGTCCACTGTCAACTTAAGTAAACTACTGTCACTCTTTGTAAAACTACATTTAAATTTCTCTGATATATCACCTCTGGGAATGTGTAATAGTTCAGTCTGATCCGCCAGGGAATTATGTGCAAGATTAACTGAACTCACACTTTTCCTAGAAAAAATACGCACAAAGTATTTCAAAGCATTATCCTTATCACTAGCAGATAAAAGTCAAAGAAGAAATATTTTTTGTTGAACCAAGCTTAGATTGTATAACTTTTTCCATTGTTAATTTGTCATTTTGATTAACATGGCTTAATAAGTATAGTTTTTAACAGTATACTTTTCGTGATTTATTTTTCTATGCAACTCCCTGCATTTACGATTACGAAGTTCAATTTCTTAAACGGTAAACATAAAACTCATACTTAAAAACTTGAAGATTTGAATATAATTTTTGGTTGTCCTCTTAAAAAATTCGGGTAATTATATTTAATTAATATTTAAAGCCTGCAAGTTCTAAAAGAGATCTCCGTAGTTCACTGACGATAACTTTTTCTTGTAATGAAGTCTCTGTAGTTCCAAAATTCCAGAACTTAGTTTGTCGTCGGGTATTTATTTATTATTATTATTGGTCGAATTGCATATTTGCTTAGATTTTTATAGAAGTTGTCAGTAATAAAGATTTTAATTTTTACAGCTGACTAATTTGGTAAGATTTAACTTTCGGCTTTATTTTTCGAATATTTTAATTTCATAACATTTTGAATGCCTTGTTATACGTACATTTGAAATAAAATTTGTAGATTTAACCAAAAGTGGTATGTAAAAATGTATACATTCATACACACATACAGATCTTTGTGATAGAGGATAGTATAAAGTTTCTGTTCCAATAAGTTCATTGCATGTTTTCAATTTTTAAGATTAGTTTTTTTATCCGCTTGTATTTAGAAGAGCGTCCTAGGTATATGTCAAAAGATTAAGATATGTTTAATTAAGACTCTATTACAATAAATGCAGGAATAATAATTAAAAAAAAAATAGGGGCCAAAAACAAAAATATATTTTAAACAGGGCATTTCTACATAAGTCATGGTGTAAACTAAAAGATAATGGAGATAGGTTTGGATTAAAAAAAGTTCTTGTATCCATCACCATTTCCGAGCAAATAGATCAGCGCAAAATGTAGACCTTTGGATCAAAAGGCGTTAATTTTTTGATACTTTAAATTATTGCCAATCTTTAAAAACCTGCGAACGAAACTCTATAAGTCGAAAACTCGATAGAAAGAAAATTAATTTCTAATATAGAAAAAATGTCTAATCTTACTCCTGATCTCAATTGCTTTTAATCGGGTAGAGTTCGGGTTAAAATATAGAAAGAGGTTGTATGGTTTTCCTATTACTTTCGTCTCTTTTTAATACATTAAAAAAAAAGAAATATTTATCTTTCTTGTGGGGATGGGACGTTTTTATACCAGATTTAAGAATCAACAAATTCTCTTAACTTAGAACATTGAAAGGCTAGAAGTAGCATGCCGTGGAACTATGGGCAGGTTTGTTTGCTTGCAACATCTCTGATACAATGATGCCAAATGCTTATAGAGAAATGGCAAAAATCACTTTATAATATCATAAAAATTTTCAGTTTTTTCCGAAAACTTAAAACAATACTACTGCTCCCCTTTAATAAAATATCAAGCATTTTTTAAAAATAAATTTGATAAGATACTCTATATCGAAGTCAATATACGTGAAATATGAAAATAAAGTACGAAGAAACGAGAAAACGTTAATGGCATCGCAACGCCGCTCGAACGCATTGTTGACGCCACCGATACAAGCACTCTCTACCAGTGACGTCGTCAACAAATATTTACCTGATAAATTTTTATTAATTATTATAGAGTTTAAGTATAAGTAATATTACCATTTATGAGCTATTTATGTGTTTTTTTTAACGGACTTCGTTAAAGGAAGGTCCTAATAAAAGGCAGCATTTTTGTCAAAGCATTTTTATGGAAATAAAATATTTTATTAATATAATATTATAGATTTCTTAATAAATCATGTTTTAAGACACAAATTTTTAACATTTTGCAAAATTTTATTATTGTTATATTGGACAAAACTCAGTTTTACATCACTTACTTTAAATCACATAATATATACTTCTATGGTGCTGACTTTTTCAAAGGGACAGTATTGCTTCAGCGGAAAGAGTTAAAACTACAAGGATGTTTAAATTGTGAAGGAGTTGCAGGTTTTTTATAGGTTATAAGATTTTTATTATGAGTATTATTTAGCCTGTACAATGGTTTTGAGACATTTAACAGTGACCTATATAATACCTAATACCAATTATTATATCAGATTAATTTATACTAAAAAACAAAGCTTACCTAAGAAAAAAGACTATGTACAATAGATTAGATTAGATAGTTTATTAGTAGTAATATACAAACAAGTACTTTTACAAGTCAAATAAAATATGTAATATGTTGGGCTTTTTCGAAAATCATGTTATTATTTCTTAGGTATTTTAATAATAACTTGAGACATCTAATTCAATTTCTTTGGCGCAAATTTGTTTGTTGCAATCTTCGAATTTTAATTTTTTGTTCTTTTTTTTCCATAATTTGGTGACAAGTGATTTAGCTTTTAAAAAGTCCTCAGGATATCATTTTCATTTTACCCTAGAGTAATATATATAAAAATATAGTATTACCAATATTAAAAAGAAAAAATTAAAAAAATGTATTATGATAATCCAATTGATCAATAAAATGTATGTTATTATAAAGAATGTTTGAAATATCATACATTTGATTAATTGCATTTAATTACAAATATAACACAATAAAATACTATATCACTTTTAAATAAGATATATAGAATAAGATGATACATGGCATAAAAGTCTTATTTGTACTTAGAGAAAGAATTGAACAATAATTTTTAAATGTGCTATAATGATGTCTATTTTGAGTGTATTTTTACCTTTTCCTTGGCAGAGTCAGGGAATGTGTAGCAGTTAAACAAAAACGGATTGGATGGGAAATAGTAATTGTTGCCCTAGACCCCACAGTAACTATTAATCGCAGATGCAGTTATTGTTGATGATGAATGATCAGATCTGTAATTATACAAAATTTGGTGTATCAAGAATATTAATTTATTTTAATTATCCATACTTGTCTATATTAGCTTCACTGTTTGTACTATATACCATTTTGGAAGCTAAAGAAGTTTTTGCACTCTTCAGGAAAACTACCCTTGCAGCTTTGAAGGGTAAATCACTTGGTAAATTAACTGAATTATCGGCTGCTGTGTTTTTAACCAGTGCATCAGAAATCCTAGTAAAAAAATAGTTTTACACACATACCTAATTTCATAAGTATTAGGTATAAATAAAGCTTATATGAGTAACACTAATACTTTTTGTGACGATTTTTTTATACTAGAAAAATATATTTAAAAAAAATTACCTTTAAGGTAGAGCTGATTTTTGTAATAAAGTCTGGCTACTGATAATATTATCTTCCTTATATAATAAATCACTTCTAAGGATATGATCTGAACAAATATATTCTTTTTAATTGTGTTGATTTCGATTAATGAAATCCATTGTTCTCTTTGGGCATATATTAGGCAATTTATAATAAGTATTTGATATTTAATCAAAAAGCAAAAAAATTACAGTAATAAATTAATATGTGGTGCCAATTACTATATATATTATTATAAGTTGCAATATGGTAAAACAAAAAAAAATTATCGACCAAATTTTAGGGAAAGACAAAATTAACTATACATAGATATCAAATCTAAATAAATTACAAAATTCTTTAAAGGCAATAAAAAATTAGTAATTTCATCTATCTACCTAATGTCTATATTAAAAAACATAACTATATATAGATAGGTATATGGGTATTATGCCATCTTTATGCCAAAACAACAAAAAAAACATAAAATCTTGCAATAAAACCAGGGACAAAATTCTAGTTTTATATTTTTTATAGCCTATTGATAGATGAATAGGTTCAAAAATATATCTAGATTTAAAAATATAAATATTTTGGTATTTTACACACACTTTCACATTCAAGTTTTTATTAGGTTTATATCTATAAAATCCCCTATTCTACGTTTATGATGATGGTTACCCCATGATGTGATGTTATGAAAGTATCGGTACTTACTTGTGAAAAGATCGGCTTGAATCACCTTTTTATCATGATGCGGCACAAACGACACAAGTTTTTGCCATCCTGGCAATTTAAAAAAACACTAAAATGTGGCCTTTTTCCTTTTGAAACCAAAAAATTAAAGAAAATACACGAATCCCGAACGTAAACAAAAAGCCGTTTGACAGATGACACTATGCGTATGGCTCAGGCGCTTAAGTTCCGGTGTTGTCGCTTCAAATTTTTTAGAAACGGTTTTAGGGATAAGAATGTTAATAATTTTGTTTTTTTTTTTGCTTAAGGATATTATATTTATTCTTAAAATAGGTTAATTGTAGTATTTATATTTTTTAATTCAAATTTTCCTATAAAATACAACACAAGTAAGTTAAATTAACGTTATAATGGTTGTTAAAATATAGCAAAAAATTTCCTCCGTTGGAAATTCGCGTCGACTTGACAACAGATAATCGGCAAATATGTTTGTAAACAACACACCCCTCTTGCCCCTGTGCACATGTTGGACTCAAACAAAAGTTGTTGTTTACTAATTCTAGCCTTTCAATGTTCTAAGTCTCTTAACTTGTTAATAGTTTTTTCAGGTCTAAAATTTTATTCAATTCATTAAATTTATAAGGTCATATAGTTTATACACGCTTATGTACGCCTTAAAATTGGGAAATTCCGAATGGCTCCACTAAAAGGAATAAAATGGGTTTTGTTACTCTATACAAATTTTAGAAATAGTCTATATATAATCTTTCTATTTTTAATTCAATTGTTTGTTCTTCCTCTTCCATTTCTAAGGCAAAATCAAAGAAATTAATAATATTATATTAAATTTATATTTTAATACTAAAATTAAAATAGAAAATATATTTAAATAACAAAAAAAGAAAAGATATTAAACTATAATAAATGCACACTGGGAAAGGAATACAGTAAAATTTCAGGAGGATCCATCATAAAATCCGCCGTCTTATTGATACCTTTTGTAAGAAAATTATATACTTCAAAAACCAATAATAAAACTATAAGCAATCTTTTCCCTTCGTAAAAAATAAGATGAAAGCAGCAACAATAACAAAGCCTACTTAACTTAAAAGATCGATAATGTCAAATGACCGTAATTGAGATTGTCAGCTATGAAATGGATAGTATAAGAATGTCTAAAGCCGAACGATGCTGAATGGCATAGAGGTTAGCGAGGTTTTTTCTTGTCTATCCAGTTAAAGTTCCGCTGCAAATATCAAAATAAAATGAAATCGAGAGATATTTTCAAACGTACTTTAAATAAGAAAAAAATGAAACTGCTACTGATTTCTAAAGAGAAATATTAAAAATATTTTTTTTGTAATAAAAACAAGACTGTTTGTAAAAATCACACAAATAAAAATTCCTCGAAAACGGCAAGGAATAGGACTCCTTTAGTTTGGACTGAGTTTTAAGACATCCTATAGATTTTTATATAATATCATTTTCTCAAGTTTGAGAAAATATTATTTATAAAAAGCAATTGATGGACGTGTATACTGAGTATCCTGAGGGATGGCCTGTCTGATTTTGTCCTCCACTTGGGTTTTTTTAATTTTCATTTTAAGTATTTCTGATCGTGTCTGTATGTCTTTGAGATCTTGACAGAAGAAACGTTGACAATGATGTCAGCACCTCTAGGGATTGAAAGCGCTTTCCTACTAACAATTAAAATATTTTACTCGAATCCAATAGTCTGACAATCCTTTCTATACAGCCACGCTCTTATGTTCTTATTGAATCACCTAAGGGGATTGTTAAGTGTTATTCATATAATTACGTATTTATTTTTGTATTCGGCAACAACGCCATAATCCGACTGGGCAAGAGGGCAAGAGGCCGAGAGACCGAATTATTATGTGACGATCGGCGGCAGGGGATTCACGGCGCTCGCGGCTCTTCAATCATGATGGTTTTGTTCCTGTTTGTTTTTAAATAAAATATGGTATTAATACAGTTCAAATCGAAGCAATTAGTTTTGATCTTCCCCATCCTGGACGGAAGCCGGCTAATACATATTATGGTCCTTCATCGCCCGATGGAAGCCAGCAGGAGTGAAAGCATCGTTGAACTTCAAGGTTAGTCCTTTCCAATTTGTCCATAATCAATCCTTCAATCAATTGCCTATATCGATAATTCCTATCTCGTTACTGGGAATTGAAGATTGTCTCGATCACGTTTAAGATATTTTGGTTGTTGTACTGTATTAGTGAAATATCGATATCGATACTCGTTTTTTTTTTTAACACGTTTCATGTCATTTTGCACGTATTTTCTACTTAAATCATACAACAGCAATAGGCAATCAGATTGAGGGTAATTGTTTTCTCGAATTTTGAAAAATTAAGCTAATTTAGTGCTTTATTTTATTTCCATTTATTGCATAATCTCCACGAATCTCGATTGGCATTTGACTACGTTTACACCCACGAAAATAAGAATTAAATATTTTTGCAACATTAATGTTTTCTCGTCCCATTTGTATAACGTAGTAACTCGTTTCTATTTACCTTTTGGTACTCGTTTAACTCGTTTTTGTTTTGAAGCTCGAATAGAATTCAAAATGTCAGATCACGAAGACACGGACTCTCAAGTCGATTTAAATCCGGAATATGATTTAAAAAGGCTTAAAAACGCGCGCGCTAATCTAAAAAGCGAACTTACTCGATTTTGTACTTTTTTAACGAAATATGACGAAAATAAATTTAATATTTTAAAAACTCGACTAAAAGACGTGAGTTCTCTATTGGAAAAATTCCGAAATATGCAAACCGAATTTGAAAACCTTATCCTAAGCGATTTTCCTGACAATTTTAATGAAAACGAACGCGAATCGTTTGAAGAACGGTATTATAACGCAATCAGCCAAGCCGAACAAATAATTAATTTACGCGAGAAACCTAGTCAAACGTTGCTTGTTGATTTGTCAGACAACAACGCTCCGGGCACTAGTAGCGGGAACGAAAATGTTTCTACTTCGAGACAGGTGTCAGCAGCGTTGCCAAATATCGCGTCTCATCTCTCATCCTTAAAGATCCCACAGTTTTCAGGCAATTATTCAGAATGGCAAAGGTTTAGTGACATGTTTAAGGCCATTGTGCATAATAGTAATATTCCGAACGTTGCTAAATTTTGTCATTTGGAAGAGGCTTTAATTGGTGAACCAAAGAGGTTAATTGCTTCCTTGAACGCGACAGAGGAAAACTACAAAATTGCTTGGGACTTATTAGAAAATCGTTATAACAATCGAAAAATAATTGTAAACTGCCATTTAAGAGAAATAATGGAAATCGTGCCCATTTCAAAAGAATCGCACTCCCAATTACGAAATCTTTTTGATACTTTTTTAAAAAATTATCGTTCTCTTGAATCAATGGGAGAACACGTAAAAGAATGGCATACGATTCTAATTTACATTTTAGTTGCCAAACTTGATCATACCAGTAAACGTGAATGGGAGATTTATTGTAAAGATATCGTTTCTCCGACCATTGATGATTTCAATAAATTTCTTTCGCAACGTTGTCATATTTTGGAAACTTTGAATGTAAAATCTTTAGTTTCAAACAGATCTCGCGAATCAAAAACGTTTGTGGCTATCTCGAACGCAACTGCAAGCGCACAACATGGCGCACAAGTATATACGCCACGGTGTCCTTATTGTAAGGAGGCACATTTCATATATTTTTGCGATAAATTTAAGCAATTATCAATCTCGGATCGTTTTAGTCAAGCAAATAAGATGCGCTTGTGCACCAATTGTTTACGTTACGGCCATCAAAGGCAAGAATGCCGCTCAAGTGGTTGTAAAATTTGTAAATCGAAACACGCGACTTTGTTACATCGTAGCAACACGACTGTTAAAACTAGCTCAACAAATCTCGCATCAGAGTCACCCGACTCAAATGAAAACACGGAATTGGAAAATACATCGGTGGTCGCGAATACTTGTCAAAATATAAAAAAATCGTTTATTTTATTATCGACTGCTATAGTTAACGTACTTAGCAAAAATCGTAAACCGATACCGTGTAAAGTTCTCCTCGATAGTGGATCACAATCCAATTTTGTTACGACTAATTTTCTAAATAAATTAGACATAGAACCAACGAAGGTGAACGTACCTGTAATGGGAATTAATCAAATAAAAACTGATATCTCGGAACGTGTAGAAATTGAAATTTTGTCTCGACAAACCAGCTATAGAACTAAGCTTACATGTTTAGTTTTATCCTCAATCTCTGGCCTTACTCCACAAACAAACTTCGATACTTCCGCGCTAAAAATTCCTTTGGAATTCTTAATGGCAGACCCAGATTTTAATATCCCTTCAGAGATCGACATGCTTATTGGTTGTGAAATATTTTTCAATCTAATTTGCTCAGAACAGGTTCGACTCGGTAAAAATCTTCCCGTTTTACAAAAAACCTTATTGGGCTGGGTTATAGCAGGGCCAATACCCTTTCACAACATAAAATCTGACTGTCACATTTCACAATGTTTTCTTTCTGAGACTCTCGAAAAATTCTGGAAAATAGAGGAAATTAATCCACTTCCCCAGGCCTCGCTTACTAAGGAAGAAATCGAATGCGAAAATCACTTTACCAGACATACGACACGCGATAGAAGCGGTAAATTCGTAGTAAAACGTCCTCTAAAAGAAAATTTTAAAAACCTCGGTAGTTCCGAGGAAACTGCACTCAATCGTTTATATGGCATCGAAAGACGATTATCAAAAAATCCCAATCTCGAAAAACTTTATAAAGAATTTATGCTTGAATATCAAAGTCTAGGCCATATGACTAAAATACCTCGCGATTATCCCTCGAATACTCCTATTTATTATATCCCACATCATCCCGTTGAGAAGGCTGAAAGTACCACGACCAAGTTAAGGGTCGTTTTTGACGGGGCGTGTAAAACTTCCACGAATTTGTCTTTGAATAATGTGCTAAAAGTTGGTCCAACAATTCAAGATGATCTATTTAGCATTTTAATCCGGTTTAGGAAGCATAATGTGGTTTTAATCGGTGACTTAGCGAAAATGTACCGACAAATACTTATAGATCAAAATGAACGAAATCTACAGAGGATTGTTTGGCGAGACTCTCAGGACGAAAACGTCAAACATTTTCAATTAAACACTGTGACGTATGGTACTTCTTCGGCGTCTTTCTTGTCCACCCGTTGCCTAAAGCAAGTGGCTATGGATAACTTAAAGCTATGGCCGCTTGAAAGTGAAATTATTAGGTCCGATTTCTTTGTCGATGACCTTCTTACGGGTTCCTCTGATTTTGAGTCCCTAAATAAAATTCGGGAAAATATTTGCAATATTCTATCACAATATGGATTCCAACTGCGAAAGTTCCAATCAAATGATCCCAGAATTCTTGAAAACATCGATCGAAACTCAAAGGAAGAATATCTTATTACGAATGACTCTAGCATTAAAACCTTGGGTGTTTCTTGGATGCCAAAGGCAGACACTCTTCAATATAATTCTCAAACTATCCCTTTAAATCAAAGTTTCACAAAAAGATCCATTTTGTCCTTTATAGCAAAAATCTTCGACCCATTGGGCATCTTAGGTCCTTTGTCAATCCGGGCTAAACTCCTTATACAAAAATTGTGGAGATTGCAAATTAACTGGGATGACGATTTGCCAGACGAAATAACTGGGGAATGGTTGAATTTAAAAGATGAAATTTGCCAAGTAGGTTTAATGCAGATTCCTCGTCACGTTCTCGTTAAGTGTCCAAAAATAATCGAAATCCATTGGTTTTCAGATGCCAGCGAATGCGCTTATGCATGCTGCATATACATCAGATCCATAGCCTCAGATGGTAACATTCAAAGCAATTTACTTTGCGCTAAGTCAAGAGTCAGTCCAATAAAATGCCAAACCCTTCCTAGGCTCGAGTTATTGGGAGCATTAATTTTAACTAGATTGTTCGTAAAATGCCTTAAGGCTTTAAACATCGATTTTTCGCGAATTTATCTCTGGACGGACTCTACAATAGTTCTAAACTGGATTTCCAAAGAACCTAAAACTTGGAAAACATTTATTGCCAACCGTGTCGCAGAAATCCAACAAAATTCGAATATCATAGATTGGAATTACATTGCTTCAGAGCACAATCCAGCTGATATTATATCACGTGGCTCGAATCTTAAAAATCTAATTCATTCGGATCTCTGGTTACATGGGCCCGCGTTTTTTCGAAATCAAATTGAATGGCCATCAAATTCAAACATTAAGAATTTTATTGGCTCGAAGAAAGAAATTCCCGAAGTTAGAATTACATCTTTACACGTCCAAGTAACCAAATCCAAGAATTTTGAGATTTTTTCTCGATTTTCAAATTTAAAGAAATTGATCCGTACCGTCGCCTATTGCTTTCGTTTTTGCGAAAACTGTAAAGTTTTGGCTACACAAAGGAAGCATGGGTTTCTTGCTTTATTAGAAATTGAAAGAAGCGAGACAGCACTTGTAATTTTAGTACAAAACGATTGTTTTGAGGGTGAAATACTTAATTTAAAAACTAAAAACAAAGTGCATTCGAAAAGTAAATTAAGGATACTGTCTCCCTTTCTGGATAGTCGAGGTGTTATTAGACTCGGCGGACGATTAAAAAATTCCAGGTTAAATTTTGATGTCAAACATCCCATAGTTTTACCTAGCAAACATCCATTCACGAATTTAATAATAGACTTTGAGCATTTACGGACGTTTCATTCTGGTGCACAATGCACATTATCCCATATTAGGCAGAAATATTGGCCGATCGGTGGTAAAAGTGCAGTGCGATCCCAAATTCGTAACTGCTTAGTTTGCTTTAAAGTCCGTCCTCATAAAAGTGTATTTCCGAAAATGGGCGAATTGCCTTCGAATAGAGTAACACCATCGCGTATATTTTCGTCAGTATTCGTAGATTATGCCGGGCCTTTTGAAATAAAGGCGAGTAAAACGAAGACAAACAAAATTATTAAGGCATATATATGCATTTTTGTCTGTTCAGCCGTTAAGGCGGTCCACATTGAAGTAATTTCTGACTTAACTAGTAATGGTTTTTTGAGCGTTTTAAAGCGTTTTGTATCAAGAAGAGGCATTTGCGATAATATTTATTCAGACAACGCTACCAATTTCGTGGGAGCAAACAATGAACTAGTAGCCATTCGAAAATTGGTGGAATCGAGCTCTTTCAAAGATTATCTTGGGTTTTTTAAAATCACATGGCATTTTCTGCCACCTCGATCACCTCATTTTGGAGGTTTGCATGAAGCTGCAGTAAAATCGTGCAAACATCATATAAAGCGTGTATTGGGCGGCATACATTTAGATTACGAGGAATTTTATATATTTGCGATACAAATCGAGGCAATTCTAAATTCCCGTCCCCTAACTCCTATCTCTTCCGATCCCTGCGACCTTGAAGCACTGACACCTGGGCATTTCCTAATCGGACAACAGTTAACAGCCATTCCTGAAAGGGACCTCAAGGCCGACAAGGTGAACTATGTAAAACGTTATTCGCACATCCAACTAATGAAGCAGCATTTCTGGGCTCGCTGGAGCAAAGAATATCTACACTTGCTTCAAGTAAGGACCAAATGGAATGTAGAGGACGCCAATCCAAACATTCATGTTGGTTCCATGGTTATTCTGAAGGAAGAAAACGTTCCCAGTACGTGCTGGCCTCTGGGACGAGTTGTCATTACTCACCCTGGCAAGGATGGAATCATAAGGGTTGTAACTGTACGGACCAAGAGTGGGACCCTAAAGCGTGCTGTCAACAAATTGGCTCTACTCCCTATCGAATCAGAGGTGCGGCCAGTAGAGACAGACGAGTGACGACAGCGTGTTTTGAACTTTATTGGTTTCTTAAAGAACCGTAGTGTTTAATATTAACATATATATATATATATATATAATTTTATTTTTCGGTACTTTAAGATTAGTTAGTTGCGTACCTATTTCTATCTTTATATTAAGAAATATCTTGTTAGTTTGACAATATTGTCTTTAAGAATTTGTATTATATTGAAAGCCTAGTCTTTCAAGAGGGGCGGTTTATGTTAAGCGTTATTCATATAATTACGTATTTATTTTTGTATTCGGCAACAACGCCATAATCCGACTGGGCAAGAGGCCGAGAGACCGAATTATTATGTGACGATCGGCGGCAGGGGATTCACGGCGCTCGCGGCTCTTCAATCATGATGGTTGTGTTCCTGTTTGTTTTTAAATAAAATATGGTATTAATACAGTTCAAATCGAAGCAATTAGTTTTGATCTTCCCCATCCTGGACGGAAGCCGGCTAATACAGGGATCTTTTAATTCTTTTGTAAGGGTCGATATCAACGCTTTCTCTTGGATAAAATCTGATAGTTTTTCTTGATAAAGATTGTAAATTTTGCGGTTTGTTATATGCAATGTTTAGGTTTGTTTTTGGGTAGGCACCGCTAGTTAGCCTGTCTGCCTTTTATCATATAACGTTTCCTACAGGCTTTTGAATTCCCACCAAAAATATCAACGTAGGTTTCCCAGGGTATATTACTAGCTGCACCCTTGGTTTATGCCAGCAACTTTGTTGGATTTATTTTAAAGTCATTTTAATTTTTTTTTTTGAATTAACTATTAGAAAAACAATAAATCTGCACAGCATAGCGCTATTCTATGTTCAGCTTGGTCTGTCAATCCATGAAATGTTTCTGGTCACATCCATGAGGTCAGATGGGCAACACTCTTGGAACGTCTTGCTCTATGATCTTGTCATAAAAGAGGCGAATTTATTTCTGTTATTTTTTCGACTAGCTAGAGTGTGCCTCTTTATTTTTGTATGCTAACGGCAGCTTTCAGGTTTTGAGCTACTGCTCAGTTGGCATGAGTAATTTAAATGAGATGCTTACCTTGTGGGCGCCATCCAGTTTTGTCGGAGTGTATTCAAGTTTATCGGAAACTTATAACTGGCATAAGTTTGCTGTGACTAAAAGGTTAAAAGAAATGTAACAATCAAATAAACACAAAATAAGCTAAAATTAATTTTAGTAATAAGGTAGTCATTTACTTTTAATGCTACACATAAAAAAATACCATTTATTGGCGATTGTTTATTTAACTCTTTCACAAAAAATAGTTAAGAAATAGTTTTATCATTCCACTTCTACCTATCTATATACAATACATTTAAATATACCATGTGTTAAAATCCCCCCTTCTTATCACATGCTCTTATCACTGTAGGGTTTGAAATTGGTGTGCAGTCTTGAACTATTGTATCGAAAAGGTCTTGGGTTTTTTGGTATAAAATTAAGATTATAAGGTCGCTCGCGATCTCAGAATCCATGATTTTTTTAACTATCGTATCTTTTAAGCTAGTGGAGTCAGGTATAGCATATGTTACATGAAGTTGTGTTAAAAATTTGGCGTAGAATCGGAAACAATAATATAATAATCCTAATAAATAATAATCCTAAGAACAACCATGGCTAAAAACAATAAAGGCCAGGGACTACAACATAGTCAACGGAGAACTAGGTATAACCTATAAGAAATCGAACCTTTTATGGTACTATCCGGCTAGAAACCTCTTTAAGTTGGTTTCTTTACGTATATTTACGATTACAAGCCCCTCATGACTCACAGGTAAAGCTTAAAATGTACCTTTTTCTTATGTAAATTATAAAATTAGAGGTTAAATGTTAATGGTGCAAATATCAAATTTTTTATAAAATACTGCCTGGGTTAACCCTTATTACTATAAACTTCGTGACAGTATTTTGTAAGGATTTGATAACTTGGTGGTAAAGGGTAATCAAAAGAAGCATCTCGTTTCTAGATAGTCTGATTTTAATCTGTGTTACCTTTGTTACAAAATTGGTGTCAGTGTATATTGGTCAATGCTTAGCTATGCAATTTCATCACTTGGTATAATAATGTAATATATAGTTTATTTAATCGGTATACTCGTGCACGAAAAACAATAATTATATTAAATATAGAGGGTGTTCTACCTCTACATTACACCTCCCCCGGGCAATTGGAAGAAATTTACGTCCTTCGAATAGAAATTTCTGGAGACTGTAACATAAAAGTAAAACACTAGCAACACCGTGGATACACTTACTATCTATTCAATATTATTTCTAAAATTAACAACCGATATTTATATAATATAAAACTTAAATACCAATAATAGCATAATAATATGTACTTACTTAATTACCTATTTAATACTAAGCCATATTATATCTTTTAGTTCTATTTTTGTGTACAACAATATTTTTATTATCCTTCAGAATCACATTTGGAGATTCCTCTCTAATTACTAAATAAGGGTCCAAGAAACAAGGACATGAAATTTTATTTCCTTCCTCATTTTTCACTAATATTAAGTCTCCCTGATGATATGTAATGGGATTCATTTTTTCGTCGTAATTTTGCTTTCGTTGTATTTTTGAATTAATTAAATTTTCCCTGGCATCTTCGTGAGGCTTTTGCAACCTATATTTTAACTCAAGGGGGTAGTTTTCGAAATTGTAAAGAGGTTCAACATTGGAATTAATGTTGGTTGGGATGTGACACTGTTTACCAAAAACAAGTTCGAAAGGAGAGTACTTAATTGAACTATGGACTGAAGCATTGTAAGAAAAACACCAGTAAGGAAGCCGTGTACTCCATGTGACGTCATGACTTTGTGTTTGAATTCTTAAATAAGCACCTAACTCTTTGTGTGTGTTTTCTAAGGCACCAATACTTTCGTGGTTGTAATGCTGTAAAGCTGTGGATTGTAATTGATTAACATTTAAAAGTTTGCAAGTTTCAGTCATAGTAGCGATTTCCTTGGGAATTCCAAAACGTAAAACAAATGTGTCTACAAATGTTTTTGCAACAGAGACTGCGTCTTTATTTTTAAGAGGATAAGCCTCGACAAATTTGGTTAACTCACATTGAAGTGTTAATATGTACGAATATCCATTTACGTCTACAGGAAGTGGTCCAACAATATCCAAGAATATCTTCTGAAACGAAGAGTTTGCCGTAGAAGTTATCGTCAGCGACTCTTTGGTATAATGATTTGAATGCTTCTGTCTCTAACATGAGTCACATCTTTTAACAAAAGTCTTCACATCATTATACATATTTGACCAAAAATAAAATTTTTTGATATTGTTTATCATTCTATTTACTCCTGCGTGACCACTAGTAGAAGCAAATGGAAATCGTTTAAAATTATTCGTATTTCGTCTTTATCCGTCACTCTAATAATTCCTTTAATAATATTTATTCGGGAGCCCCTCCAATTAGAATAATTTTTTATTTCTTTATTTATATATTTAATAAAATCTGCATTACTCTCATTTTTAAGAATAGACAGTTCTTTTATATCAATTTTCTTGCTCAGCTTCGCCAAGTCTGTCAGCATTCCGTCTCGCAGCAACGCTGATCTAGAATTCTCAGCCAAATACAAAGCAAGTTGTGACGGTACATAATAAAATTTCCCTAACCTTTCTGTTCTAATATTTTCCATTTTCTTTATTTCACAAGTCGTAGTGAGTCGTAATTCTACACAATTATTCGGTTTTTTTTAGAATCTCTGCAATATTTGGTTGATCAGGCCAAACATCTGTAGAGGTTCTATTTCCTAACTCATCACACTCTTTTTCCATTCTCGCTCTTTGCGCCCTAGTAATTACATTCATAGTTTGCTCATTCAAACTTTTAAGTTCATCACTAGTTAAAACTATCCTAGATAATGCATCAGCTGTTACATTTTCGCTGCCTTTGACGTATTCTATATAAAAGTCATATTCTTCTAACCCTAATCGAAATTTTGTTAATCTAGAAGGGTCATTAAGTGTAAATAGGTATAGTAAAGGCTTATGGTCAGTTATAATTTTAAATCTCCGACCGTACAAGTAGGGTCGAAAATATAACCGCCCAAAAAATTGCTTAAAGTTCTTTATGTATTGTTGGGTAATTAATTTCTGCTTTATTTAAACTCCTGCTAGCGTAATCTACCGGTTTATTATTTTTATTTGATAAGACTGCACCGATAGCGAATTTAGATGCATCCGTTTGTACAATAAATTCGTTTTCTTTTTAAAAATCTGGATATTATAAAATTGGATAACTAATAAGGGCATTTTTTAAAACCTGAAAAGATTTATCACAATCATTCATCCATTCAAATCTAGCATACTTCCTACATAGTTCATTTAGTGCAACTGACAACTCTGCAAATTTCGGTATAAATTTACGATAATAATTCGCAAACGCGACAAAATGTTTGACCTCTTCTGCATTCTTTGGTACTGGATATTCATTTAACGCTTTTATTTTATCTGTATCCGGTGATATCCCTTTTTCGCTTACAACATGACCTAAATAAAGGACTTCTTTCTTTAAAAACTTGCATTTTTCCGGTTTTAATTTGAGATTTACTTTGCGAAGTCTTGCGAAACTTCCATGAGGTTTTTATTGTGTTCTTTTAGATTTCTTCCAAAAACTATGAGATCATCTAAATAAATGAAACATTTCTCATAATTTAATCCCACCATTACAATTGTACAAAAGCACTCGGACTTGTTTTTAATCCCATAGGCAGCCGTTTCATTTGCCACTGACCTCGATCAGTAGTAAATGCAGTTACCTTTCTGCTTTGTTCGTCTAGCTCTACCTGATAGTATCCTGGACTTAGGTCTAAATGTGTAAAATAAACTGCTCCTGCCAAAGAATCTAGAATGTCTACCACGTTCCCAATAGGCCATTTTATATCCACTAAATTTTTATTTAAAAATCTGTAATCTAATACTAGACGTGAACGTTTTTGACCTGACGCATCTTTTTTTGGTACCAGTAAAACAGGCGATGACCATTCACTCTGCGCAGTTTCAATAATTCCATCCTCGCACATTTGAGTAATTTGCCTATTTATCTCCCCTTTTTAAGATTGAGGAAGTCTATAAGGTTTTACATAGACCGGCTGCATATTAGGGTTTACTTGAATTGTCTGTTTAAAAATGTTAGTGACTGACAATTTGACACCCGGCATCTGAAATATATCAGCAAATTTTGCACACAATTCTTCTATTGATTTCTTTTCTTCTTTATTTAAGAAGGTAAGATTCAGTTTATTAAACAATACTTTAACTCGATTTATTGATATATTTTGATTGGCAAATTGACAGTAATTATACTCACTTAATGGTTGAACATTAGGCACACAATTTCTCAAATGCACTTCATTCTCACGAGTATTTAAAATCCTAACTGGAATTTTACCCTCATTGGGTTCCGCTATTATACCAGCTGTAAAAACTCCTTGCGTTACTTCGCATGGTAAAATAACACATTCACTCTGGTAACCCGTATCAACATACTGTATAGTCTCACACCTTGGAGGTATGACCAAAACATTATCATTCCGAGAACCGAGCCCTAAACTAACTGATTTACCCTTATTAAAAAGAACTAATGTATTATTTTCGTAGTTCAATTTACCTTGATATCTTCTTAAGAAATTTTCTCCTATTAAACCATCCGTATGGTAAGGTAAGGATTCAAAAACATAAAATTTTTCGTTAAAATATAAATCCCCTACGTTTAAATTTAAAAAAACATATCCTATGTACTTTACTTTTCCGCCTATGCCGTTAATTTCTGTTCTTTCTTTATGTATGGTAATATTTGAATTAAGACTATTTAATTTTAAAGCACATATTGACGCGCCCGTGTCAATTAGGAATTTTAATTTGTTACTATGTACATTAAATGATACATTATTTGCATAATTTTCAGCATATGTAAAAATATACTGACAACTGTTAATATTTTTGCTAGGGACGAAAAAATGTTTGCTCTTCAGAAATATTAGACGAACTTGATTCCTGACCTACCTCATTTTCTTGAATGGCACAGTTTATTCCGTGACCTCGTCTAGAGCACCTCGATTACCTCGCATAAATGAACGACCTCTATAACCTCTCGAAAACTAGTTGTAGTAATAGGTGTTAAAATTATGACTTCGATTGTTGTGATTTCGATTATGATTATGATTATTGCCATGATTCCTGCCTGCATTTCTATTAAACCTTCCAGAAAAATTTGTATTTGAACTGCCTCTACCTCTCTGCGAAAAATTGAAAATTTGTTGAGGATTATTTTGAAAAGATGTATCCTCATCCTGCGCGGAGCGAATTGCATCTTTGAAATAATTAAAATCCCTGGAAAATATAATAGTGAGTTTCTGATTTCTCAGTCCACTAGCAAATCTCTTAATTGCAAGTTTTTCGTTTATTGGCCTTAAGGTCTTAAATGTATTATCATTCCCATTTGCTTGCGAAATAGTTAAATCTACGAATAGGTCTTCTAATTCTTTTCCAAATTCTGCGATGGATTTTTTCATTTTGTTTTAACGAAAAAAGTTTAGCCTGAAGGGCAATATCTGACTTTTTAGTTAAAAGGTGAGATTTAATGTCATTTAAAAGAGCCTGCACTGACTCGTAGTTGGATTTGAGCCTTAATTTTGCACTGTTGGAAAGGCGTGTTTTTAGAATAAATTTAATTAACATAGATTTACCTTCAGAATTAAGTATTGTGTCGTAAAATTCAGCAGATTCGATTAGTTTTAGAGTAGTGTCTTCCGAGTCATTTAAAACGGGTAACAGACTAGTTGCTACCTTCAGATCAAGACCCGACATGTTGAAATCGTTAGTTTTTTCTATACTACAGTTATTTCCAAAATCTACAATTTCCTGATATACTTTTTTAATTTCTGAAACTATATCTCTGAATTATTTATTTTTCCATTAATAATTTTTACTTAGCTCTTTAATTCAAAATAAATAGAACTACCTAATATGACAATATACCTAACCATACATTATTGTACATACTAACTAAAAATCACTTACTTGAATACTTCTTAATACATTCATTTTAGTTATATAATTCCATATTACATACATATATTATTTTAATTTTCCCTTTGATACATTTACAAGCAACTTCCATATAATTTTTTTTACCCATTTCTTATTGTAGATAACTAAAAGAGAACCTAAAATGTTAGACAGCTTCTTCTCTCCTCAGTTCGTCTCTGGATCTCCGCAGTTTATTTCTGTAAATTTCTCTCCTTATGGTAGTCCTCAAGCCTCTCCTCAGACGTTTAATTGTCACATAAGCTATTAGCAGTACTATTGCAACTACCAGAAATACCAAAAGAGATTCAGTCAAAGTAAGCCCACCATTCTTCCACTCAGTTTTCTGGCTCCGAGCGTCTCCATTGGAAGCCTGGTTGATAACAATTTCTTCTTTGGACTTGGCACTGTCCATTTTATCAGTTATGTGCCATATAAATGCTTATTAATTACATATTACGCCATCATGCTATTATTTCTGCTCTGCAGACAGCTGGCAGGATCGCCATGTAAGGATTTGATAAATTGGTGGTAAAGGGTAATCAAAAGAAACATCTCGTTTCTACATAGTCTGATTTTAATCTGTGTTACCTTTGTTACAAAATTGGTGTCAGTGTATATTGGTCAATGCTTAGCTATGCAATTTCATCACTGGTTATAATAATGTAATATATAGTTTATTTAATCGGTATACTCGTGCACGAAAAATATACTCGTACTTACTGCAACTGGAGACTGGTGTTAAAGGTACTTACAGTACTCCTATGGCAATTTCACAGACATGCAATATCACATAAGTACTCGTAGGGCTTTAACTTTAACTAATTAACTGGCTTTACCAAGAGACTTAACTGGTTTGACTAAGAGCATGGCAGGTAATGCTATGGACAGGTAAGAAACCGTGAGGACCCTAAAGGGAGCACGCGGATCTTGGGTATAGTTTCCACACAAAATCGACAATAAAAAGGCTAATAATTAATATGATAATATTCTCTTTGAGGTAATTCTATTTATTGACAAACCTCCGAAAATGTTTTGCTCGTTCTCTTCTGACAAATTTATTACAGCGCGCGGCACGTTTGGTTTGTTCGGAGTGTCCTATTGCAAGTCAATAGATTTAAAGAACGATGAAAGGAAACTAATGATGCCAAATATAACCATAAAATAATAATACTAAAGGATTTTGCTGATAAGAGTAAATTATAGACTAAAGGTTTTTGGATGATGCCTAAGCAAAAAAACAATAAGGAAAAACATAGGAAAAATAACGGCAACAAAGCTGGATCACTATAACTTGAGAAAAAACATACGTTTACCTACTAAATGCAAAAAAGGTATTATGACTTGGTGTCAATGGTCAACTTGATCTAGAGCCATCTTGTGACAAGAGTGGCAAAACTCATAAATCACGAAAGAAAACTACTTCACCTTTGTTGATGCTAAACAGTATAGTGTTGAACAGTAATTCTAGGCTATAATTTGTTTTATAACTTATTTTATACTGAAAGATAAATTATTTAAATCTTAAAGATTAATTAGTCAACAGAGAAGCAATCCACAAAAGTAAAAAACGCTACACTATTATACTATGTCATTTAGTGGTAGGTGATTTCACATCGAGCATTCGATGAAATAAATTATTTGCAGTCCTTAAACTCTATATTATTAAAACCTTTTCTTTGAGCCTGTGCCTTTTTCCACCATGTTCGAGGTTATTTGTACAGTTATATAGCAAATGGTATGACCTTTGAAAAATGAGAAGTCACTCTATGATGTTGCCATTTGACTTTGACATGTAGTTGCCGTTAACGATATTCAATTTTCTTTCATCTAAGCGGAATAGTTAGGACATTTAAGAATTTTTATGTACGATACTAGAAAAATTCTTAATTCCTGAATATACCCGTGAGCAAATTCAAGTCGCTATCTACATTGAGATAACACTAAAATATTATTAATGGAGCTAAAGAATAAAAAATACGATATACAATAAAGGAAATTATGATATTTTAAAATAGCCCAAGAAAATCCTAAAATCAGTAAATATTTTCCAAATAAAACTCAGTAATTTAAAAATTAAAAAGATTTAAAAAAGCCGTAGTGCGCTGGGATCTTGAAAACCATAAAATCTTATCTCTGATTTTCGAGATTCCAGTCGTTACCCTGGAACTTGGGACGCCCTATTCATTTAATAAAACTCACGATTGTAAAAATGATAATGTAACTGCTCTATTAAACATTTCCTTAGTCTATACTTTAGTAATATACATAACTAACCTCTTTAATACCATCCCGAATATGATATAAATATGACGTCAGGGAAAGACAATTTCTGTCAATAAATGTCGCCCTCAGTATTAAATTTGACGTGTTGTTCGGCCGTTTTTGGCTAAACAATTAATTTTTGTAAGATTTTTCATAGTAGACTGTCTTGTCTGGGACACCCTGTATTAGCGGTTTTTCAGGGCTATAAAAATAAGTTTATTGAGCTTTATTCCGACTTAAATTTTAAAAAAATATGTTAGCATTGGCGGCTATTACAGCAACATGCGGTTATCTGAAGGCGATTAATAAAACTCTATCCAGTATGAAATTATTTATCTTAAATATACAGTGTGACCCATTTGTTTTCGGGTCACCCTGATAAAAAGTTTTTGGTGCGATTTTGCTCGGGTTTTTTTTAAATGTTAGGTCCAGAAAAACTGCATCATTATAACAAAAAAAAATTCTGCCATGCAAATTACAAGGCCTACTAATGTCAGTTTTTAAGGGCCAAATTTTAAGAAACCATGCTAGGCATTTTCTTAGCAAAAAATTGTGCACACCACTGGATTCGGCATGCCCCAAAACGGCCTTATACCAAATTTCACCAAAAAATATTAAATAATAACAATTTTATGATAAAAAAAAGAAATGCGCTTTACTTCTAAATTGTCTCTAAAAATTATTGAATTGTCACATTAGACATCTAACTGTCAAAAGTGGTAATAGAACGTGTTTAGATAGTGTTAGTAATCATGGAAAATTTAAATTTAAGAGAAAAAATTGAAATTGTTCGTCTTGTTGGTGGTAACACGCGTTCGCTGAGAGAAGCTGCCAGAGAATTTAATATTAGGCATCCTGATAGACCAGTAAGTCTAAGTACTGTGCAACGTGTTAATAAAATTTTCAATGAAACAGAATCTGTTTCGAAAAATCTACTTAAAAATAGACATAATGGACGGCGTGGGCTCAGAAGAAATGAAAATTAGATTTTGGAATATTTTAACGGCAATCCTCGAAGTAGTGCCAGAACGGCTAGTTTGGTCCTTAACATCCCCAGAGAAAGTATAAGAAGATGTTTGCAAAAAAATAACATAAAAGCATTTAAGCCAAAATTTTAGCACACCTTAGAGGATGGTGACCAGGCAAGAAGATTAGAGTTTTGCTATTGGCTTCAGGGAGAATATTTAAACAACAAAAACTTTCTAGATGAAATCCTTTTTAGCGATGAAGCCACTTTTACCACAAATGGCGTAGTCTCCAGTCAAAATTGCCGCCACTGGTCCGTGCAGAATCCAGAATTTATAATAAATGCAAGGAGACAGTATTCGCAAAAAATTAACTTTTGGTGTGGAATACTAAGCGACAAAATTATTGGCCCTTTTCTGTTTAATGGTAATTTGAATACAATTGAATTTTTGAATTTTCTTGAGAATGAATTTTCGAACGCATTAGAAGATTTACCCTTAAGATATCACCTTAATTTGAAGTTTCAATTAGATGGTTGTCCTGTCCATAATGCTCGTTTAGTAAGAGACTGGTTAAATCAACATTTTGAAAACTGTTGGATAGGACGAAACAGTCCTTTCGTTGAGTGGCCACCGAGATCCCCTGACTTAACGCCACTCGATTTTTTTCTCTGGGGCTTACTTAAAGAAAAAGTGTACAAATCAAGACCTCATAATTTAGAAGATCTACAAGTCAGAATAATCCAGGTTTGTTCAGAAATTACTCCACAGCAAGTCCGTAAAGTTATTTTAAATGTAGGCAAAAGGAATGTAAATTGCATAGAAAACAATGGTGGATTAGTAGAAATTTCAAAAATTTAGTAGCGGTTAATTTTTAATTTTTGTGTTTGTTGTTTTTATTTCATGTGTATTTCTTTTTGTTAGTTTATTGTTTTTATTCGTATTTAGTTTGGAATTGTTATTTGCCTGTATTATCTTTGTTCAATTTGTTTTTTTCATGGCTATCTACACATTTTTAAATGTACATAAATGCATAATTTCCCTTTTTATTTTTTGTTATAAAATTGTTATTACTTAATATTTTTTGGTGAAATTTGGTATAAGGCCGTTTTGGGGGATGCCGAATCCAGTGGTGTGCACAATTTTTTGCTAAAAAAATGCCTAGCATGGTTTCTTAAAATTTGGCCTTTAAAAACTGATATTACTAGGCCTTGGAATTTGCAATGCAGAATTTTTTTTTGTTATAATAATGCAGTTTTTCTGGACATTTAAAAAAAACCCGAGCAAAATCGCACCAAAAATAAACTTTTTATCAGGGTGACCCGAAAACAAATGGGTCACACTGTATAAACGAAAGTATTTTTTGAGAAATTATATTTTTTTGAAGGATAGTTTAATTTAACTCTTATGTAATTTAACCCCGTATGTAATTTAACCCTTCGCAATAAAAAATTGGCAATGTAAATGTTTTCGGGATCTCTGAATTGATAAAATAACTTTCAGGGAAGAGGTAATTTACTTAAATCACCCTCAAATGATGCTGCCGAGTCCCCGAAAGACTCGGCGGCAGACAACCGAGACAAACAACCGAGTATCACCCCTTCCCCAGCATCCGTCCTTGCGTCCAGGCCTCAGAGGCCATTTACTTTGCAGGTATTTTGTATACGTTTGTTTTATTTCGCTTTCATGTACATTTACGGCTCTTTAGCTTCCTGCTTTAGCTTTTTAGCGCATTTGATTTTATAATTTTTGTTGCTTTTTCCTGTAATTTAGTAAAGCTATTATTTTTTCAATTTTTTATTGTTTTGAATACCGTAATGATACTGTTTTATTATTGAAATATTTGTTAGTCTTAGGTTATTAACGATTTTTTTTGGATTGAGTTAATTTTTGACGCATTGCGTGGTTCAACAAATTTTTTCACTGCATATGATTTTTTCCACTGGGCGAGTTTAGTTTGTGTTGAGTTTATAGACTTTAACAGTATGTTGAAGATATTCCTTGTGAGAATTAAAGCTCTATTGAAACAAAATTTTGGATTGGTAAGAATTATATTTAAACTCATGGAAATTATATAGGTCCTCATAAATTACAGGCTATTTTTGTTGATTTTTGTTAGATAACGATCGTACATAAATAATTCCCTAATAGAAATTCCCTGATGGTTCTATTTCACAATCACGACATATATTTTCACCAAGGAACTCCAACGAAATTTACAACCTTTAACATTTTATAAGACAGAATGAGCAAATTTTTCTGCTGCATATCACAGCCATGGATCATACATACTGGTTGCGACTGTGGCAATGGGAATAGAACCAGTAGTACTGCAGTAGTTTTCTATTTAGCTCATGATCGCCATTTAACAAAAATCCTTAAATTAGGAAAGATCTTGAATAAACTTTAGAATATTTATTAGCATTCGAAAAACTAAAATTTGAAAAACGAGTTTGAGTAGCTTTTCACCAGAATTTTTATTGCGTGACGGATTTTAATTCTTCTAAAGCTTGATCATGCTGTCAACACTTTTTAAACTTAAACTTACCTCGGTCCATGTAAGAAAAACCGAAAACAGTTTAAGATATAAAAACAAAAAATGTTTGTACCACGCAATGCTCTACATATTGAAAAAAAAAACATTTAAAGAAAAAACAGGTGTAACCATAATAACACAAAAATTAGGGCACAATGGGTTTAAAAAGTATCATGAAAGGTTTAAAAAGCATATCAAAACAATTGAAGATTTGAAAAAATGTTTTGCCGATTTTTTTTAATATGCGGCAGAGACCGTATTAACATTTTGAGTAATTTTTACCTCAAATCTAGTGGTAATGACATTTCTTTATTAATAAATCGGTGTAAAATTTGACTTATTGCGTATAAGCTGCTCCAACAGAACACTGGAAATTAATTTGAACACATTTTTGGTTTAAGTGTGAGCAAAATCCAATGTGCGGACAGCATTCCCAAGTCCCCATTTATTATGCGACAAACATGTTCTCTGCCATCTCTTGCAATTTAATTTGATGTTGCAGTTTATAATCCACGTATACAGCGTTCACCCCATCGTTCATTTCCGAAGGCGTATTGCGTTTTAAAAATAAATATTTAATTACTAGTCGATAGTCCATTTTTCACAAAATGCATCGACTGACTCACTTAAATTATTGTTGAACAACTGCGCATCTAAAATGGCTAAAATTCTAGTGAGTATCTATCAAAAGACCAGCAAACGCATTGACTAGCTTTTATTGAAAGGTACTGGCATGTTCAAGATCGGGAAACTTTCAGGCCACTCTTGTACAATTTTTAAAAGTAACCACTATGTGTATATGAAACTCATAAAGCAAATTCTCAGATAGGAAAAATATCGATATAAATATCTGAATTTGCAAACCATGTATGAGACACTCTGTTAAAGGGTATCAAGGTATAAATGTCAATCTAAATGCTGTCTGTAATTTATAATTTTAAAGTTATTATCTGTTGCTAGTACGCGTTAATATAAGTTCTCACTCAAATTGTTTACTGCATTTTGTATCATTGTTTGACATACACACCTTTTGTTTAGACGTTTGATTCACCACTAATAATTTGTAAAAAGGATATTACGTGAACAGTGTTACGTCATGAAACTTTTCTGGCTTGTAGGTACTCACCTCTTAACGCTTATATGATCTTTATTTACGATTATTATTTATGTGTTTACATATATTTTTTACTTCTTAGGAAATAACAGACGACGCGTCTCATGTCGAAAAAAAGTGGTTAGACGACGCCACACCGTTTATTGAAACCAGACGAACACCAGATTTAGAAAACATGGATTTGGAAACTTACCAGCAATCCCTAGCTCAGTAAGTATTATGATAAAAATATAAAGTAGAGTATTAGTAAGGATTACAAGAAAATTCTCTTATATAAATTTACTTAGTAACAAATAGTTAACTATGTAAATAATCTATTTTCTAGACTCAAAAAAACAAATACAAATTAAACTGAACCTTTGTCGATCGCCGATATTCCACCAGACTGATTCAAACATATACGAAGAGAGATTTTTATTTTGCTATTTATTTCAATACTTGATTGCACTATATTAACCAGACCTTAGTTTGATAGCTGTATTACTACTATTCCCAAGTCACTTCCGAATTCCCTTAGGAGAATTTCAATTTTGGATCAAAAAAGATTTGTCACTTTGAAAAATCCTTGTTGCCTTTAACTCGAAAAACTCATCCATTATCCCAAAGATGCTGGTCATACACTTTTATAAAAGGTAAAAAACACGAAATCTACAGCATCACAAATACATTTATTAAAATAACGAAGGTTACATGTTTCGCTCGACTAGAGCATCATCAGACCTAAACAATAATTAAAATTATGTAACCCGAAAAAAGGAGAATTCAACAAAAACTTACCATAACATACACAAAACACCTAATATTTAAGTAAACAAAGATTACAATAAAGTGGCACTATCTATGTACAAAGAACTCAACTAAACAATCAAATCACTTTATACATTTTAAAAATCTAACCATCATTTAAGAGTCTAGAACTACTTGAGGTTATTAAAAACTAGGTGGCCATCAAAATCAAACCTTTCATTAACACAGGACAGATCTGGGCTTTTGAAAGCTTTACTAATCTCCATTGTCTCCAACAAGTCTAGTTTTTTACTTTTGTTGCATTGATGCAGTATTTTTATATTTTGGCTGTCAGGAAAATCATGTTTGGAGGCGAGAAGGTCATTAGCAAAAGCTGATCTGGTCACTGTGATTTCGGTATTTTTAAATTTACTGTATTGGGCCTTGTGTTCACTAATCCTAGTAGAAATCTTCCTACCAGACTGGCCGACGTACACTGCAGGGCACTCTTTACACCTAATCTCATAAACTCCTGGAGAAGATAGCGGGGGTAGTTTATCTTTAGTTTTAATTAGATGTCTTTTTAAGGTATTATTGGTTTTAAAAGCTGGGGTTATGCCAAAGGGAGAAAAAAAGCGGGATAGTTGTAACGAAATTGGTCCAAAATAAGTAAACGACCTAAAAGTTTTGTTTGTTGTCTGATAAAATTAAATGATAATTTATACTTGTTCACATACTGAAAATACATTTTATATATAGGTTTAAGAGGGAAAAAGTTACTGACTGCTAGTTGTTTAATGGTAAGGAATTCTTTTTTAAAAGCTTCACGAGAAAGTGGGATGTTAAAAAGTCTATAAAATAAAGAATGGAAAGCAGCAAATTTATGTGAGGACGGTGATGTTGAATTATATTGTATAATATTATCTGTTGTTGCTTGTTTACGAAATATTTCAAAGGATATCTTATTTCTTTCCCTCTTAAGTAATAAATCTAAGAATGGTAAGGTGTTCTGTTCCCGTTCGATTGTGAACTCAATTTTAGAGTGAAGAGAGTTGACATAATTATGGAAATTTGTAAGCTCTACCTCACTTCCATTCCAAATCAAACATATATCATCCATATACCGTTTATAAAAGATGATGTTATTTTTAAAATTACTGCTCATTATTTTTGTTTCTAAGTTACTAAGAAATACTTCACTAAGAAATGGCGATAAACAAGAGCCCATTGCTAGTCCTTCTTTTTGTTTGAAAAAACGGTTGTTAAATTGGAAAAAATTTTGATCTAACACAGTAGAAAGAAGCAAAAGTAGATTTTCCACCAAAAGTGAATCAAGTTTCCCCCTGAGAAGATCTTTGACTAAGACCAGACAATCAGCGGGTGGAATGCTTGGAAATAAGTTTTTCACGTCTAGCGATATAAGCTGGGCTGTATCTGGAACGTGAACGTTCTGAATGCTTTTGGCAAAATTCACTGAATTTGTTACAGAATATGGCGCTTTGAAGTTTGAGACATTTCTAAGAACGTTGTTAAGCCAAGATGATAACTGGTAACAAGGGGAGTCAACAAAGGAAACCACAGGTCTAATTGGCATGCTAGTTTTATGGACTTTTGGCAACCCATATAATAGAGGTGTTTTAGGGTTCATGGGATATAGTTTTTGTTTTGTGGAATTAAAATATTCTAAGGTTATCAAGGTCATGTCTAAGACCTTTTTTTAATTTATTAAAGAATGGACCTGTCGGAGCTCTGTCGACCTTTTCAAAGTCTTCTGTGTTTAGAAAATCCATTACTTTATTTATGTAATCGTCTCTTTTTAAGGCAAGTAAGCATGATCCTTTATCGGCTTTTGTGAAAACTATATCGTTGTCCCTCATTTTCATTTTTATAGATCTTAATATTTTGTTGTTGTTTTGATTTATTCTCTGTTTATTGTTAAGGAAACAATTTTGATTTAAAAAGGAAATTATTCTTGCTCTTAAAATGTTCTTATTTGATATATCCGTTGACTGTAGAGCATTTTCAGCCTCTACAGCCAATGTTTCCCTAACACATCGGTCGGTTCTGGTAGGAAGATTAAAATTTAAATTGTTGTTAAGAAATTTTAATTCGACTTCAGAAAAAGAAACATCACTAAGGTTCATAAATCTATCGTGAAAAACATGACTAAAATTACTTTTGCGATATTCGTGGAAATCATTGAGTCTAAGTGAAGTTATATATTTGTTTTTAAGGTTACTAAGTTTCTTGTGTAATCTATTAAAAGTAGTAGAGCCGAAAGTTGTTACTTAATCTTTGAATTTACAATCCAAATAAATAAATTCCGCATAATGTAATACGTTGTTAAGTTTGAAAAATAAAAACTTTAATTTTACATTGACGTTGTTTAAGTTCCTGTAGTGGTCTTTGATTTCTTCTTTCAACTATGATTTTCTAGCCAGGTCTAAGGCTTTTCTACCTGCATGAGTCCTTGTTTTGCATCGCAAAGAAACGAAATTTGGCGTAAGGTGAAAAAGCAAGCATTGTTGAATAAACCATATCTTCAGTAGGTAATTCTTCCTTGAGATAAGGTTTTTCTGGTAGAGGCGGATGAGTGAAGCTTGATTAGCATTATTTAACTCGAAAAACTCATCCATTATCCCAAAGATGCTGGTCATACACTTTTATAAAAGGTAAAAAACACGAAATCTACAGCATCACAAATACATTTAATAAAATAACGAAGGTTACATGTTTCGCTCGACTAGAGCATCATCAGACCTAAACAATAATTAAAATTATGTAACCCGAAAAAAGGAGAATTCAACAAAAACTTACCATAACATACACAAAACACCTAATATTTAAGTAAACAAAGATTACAATAAAGTGGCACCATCTATGTACAAAGAACTCAACTAAACAATCAAATCACTTTATACATTTTAGAAATCTAACCATCATTTAAGAGTCTAGAACTACTTGAGGTTATTAAAAATAACTTATTTCCAAGCATTCCACCCGCTGATTGTCTGGTCTTAGTCAAAGATCTTCTCAGGGGGAAACTTGATTCACTTTTGGTGGAAAATCTACTTTTGCTTCTTTCTACTGTGTTAGATCAAAATTTTTTCCAATTTAACAACCGTTTTTTCAAACAAAAAGAAGGACTAGCAATGGGCTCTTGTTTATCGCCATTTCTTAGTGAAGTATTTCTTAGCAACTTAGAAACAAAAATAATGAGCAGTAATTTTAAAAATAACATCATCTTTTATAAACGGTATATGGATGATATATGTTTGATTTGGAATGGAAGTGAGGTAGAGCTTACAAATTTCCATAATTATGTCAACTCTCTTCACTCTAAAATTGAGTTCACAATCGAACGGGAACAGAACAACACCTTACCATTCTTAGATTTATTACTTAAGAGGGAAAGAAATAAGATATCCTTTGAAATATTTCGTAAACAAGCAACAACAGATAATATTATACAATATAATTCAACATCACCGTCCTCACATAAATTTGCTGCTTTCCATTCTTTATTTTATAGACTTTTTAACATCCCACTTTCTCGTGAAGCTTTTAAAAAAGAATTCCTTACCATTAAACAACTAGCAGTCAGTAACTTTTTCCCTCTTAAACCTATATATAAAATGTATTTTCAGTATGTGAACAAGTATAAATTATCATTTAATTTTATCAGACAACAAACAAGCAATATCCAAACTTTTAGGTCGTTTACTTATTTTGGACCAATTTCGTTACAACTATCCCGCTTTTTTTCTCCCTTTGGCATAACCCCAGCTTTTAAAACCAATAATACCTTAAAAAGACATCTAATTAAAACTAAAGATAAACTACCCCCGCTATCTTCTCCAGGAGTTTATGAGATTAGGTGTAAAGAGTGCCCTGCAGTGTACGTCGGCCAGTCTGGTAGGAAGATTTCTACTAGGATTAGTGAACACAAGGCCCAATACAATAAATTTAAAAATACCGAAATCACAGTGACCAGATCAGCTTTTGCTAATCACCTTCTCGCCTCCAAACATGATTTTCCTGACAGCCAAAATATAAAAATACTGCATCAATGCAATAAAAGTAAAAAACTAGACTTGTTGGAGACAATGGAGATTAGTAAAGCTTTCAAAAGCCCAGATCTGTCCTGTGTTAATGAAAGGTTTGATTTTGATGGCCACCTAGTTTTTAATAACCTCAAGTAGTTCTAGACTCTTAAATAATGGTTAGATTTCTAAAATGTATAAAGTTATTTGATTGTTTAGTTGAGTTCTTTGTACATAGATAGTGCCACTTTATTGTAATCTTTGTTTACTTAAATATTAGGTGTTTTGTGTATGTTATGGTAAGTTTTTGTTGAATTCTCCTTTTTTCGGGTTACATAATTTTAATTATTGTTTAGGTCTGATGATGCTCTAGTCGAGCGAAAAAAAAAATGTATTTGTGATGCTGTAGATTTCGTGTTCTTGTTGCCTTTAGTTCTTGCGAGTTATCAATTTTTTGGCTAAGAAAAAAGTATTTAAAAAATTAAGGTAATTAAATTCTTTACAATTTACTTTGGCTAGTGAACCTGTATAACATAACTTAATGCATAGTAACATAAGTGCAATGAATCAAGTAAATTCGGAAAGTTAAGGTCAAAAAATATTAATTTTACTCGAGAGTAAAGTACCTTTTTAATGAAGTTAAGGTACTTTAATAACGAAAATTGTTGTAAATAGAAGTTATTTAGAACTATATAAATTCAAATATGCGATAAAGGCACATTTTGTGACTTATTTTTACTCTATTTAAAATATTAATTACAAATGTAAATTTAGTTATGTAAAATCTAAGGTGCACTGACAAACAAATGAGTTGTTTATATCAAGAAATGTTTAACCGTGAGTTTAAAAAACTCAATTGTATTTAATGAAATTTGATAGAAAGTATTTCTAAAATTTATTAGAAAGCCAGCAACATTAAGCACCGAAGATAAAATTGAAATTGTGTTAATTGTGGGTGACAATTATCAAGAAGTTGCAGAAATTTTTAATAACTCATACCCAGAGAAAAATCTTTACTATTGCACAGTAAGGAAAATAATAAATAAATTTAAGACTTTTAAAGATGTTGGTGATAAACAGTTTAATAACGGGTTGTCAAGATGACATGACTAAATTTGAAATAATGTTCTCAACAACCGAACATCCTAAAAAAACTCCTTGCGAACAAGGGCAGCTTCCATGTCCTATAATACGGTAAATTTTTTTTTTAAAGAACAGGTTCATCATTTTAGACAATAAATTATTATTATTATTCTTTATAACGTTTCCCTACTTCAACGTCAACAAATGCGGCTCTAACAGGGTGGAGTTGCAGGCACCAATAAGGCAATACCTTGAAATTGTTTTACTGGAAAAGTTACATAGGTTTTCGGAAATTTTTCAGTCACCTTGCTGTCCAGATTAGATGCCACTTTTTTTTTCTTGGTTTACCTTAAGCAAAATTGCAGATTTACAGACGTTGAATAACTATAAGAAAAGAATCATTACAGATTTTGTTCAGCTTATTAACCCAGCTAAGGTTGGAACTGTTAGAAGAATATTGAAAAACTTTTGGGATAGAACAATCACCCGTATTGAAGCCGATAGATTGAGGCATTAGCGAATTGCAAGAACTAATAGTATCCGTTAAAATTATTACAACGGAATGAATTAATATGGCATTATTCATTTAAATAAATGCATCGCTAAGGTGTTGCAAGACAGACATTAAGTAATTATAAGTTTTGTAATAAATAAAAAAGATAAATATTTACTATCCGAAGTTAATTTGACAAAAATTTATAAAAAATGTTTATAAGTAGCAGGGTGTAATTGAATATTTAAACATACTTTTTAGTACTAAGCAACTTTTCCTAATAACAATTTTCATTATTATTAAAAGTAAAGGTAGTTTACTCTTGAGCAAAATTGTATGACTAATAAAAGTTATTAGATATTTTATTGCATGCAGATTTTTTTATAACTAATGACTTGTTTTCATAGAACTAATGAATAAATAAGATCCATATATATATTGCCATCTTAAATAGACACGCTGAATGTTTTTATGCACGACTCTCTCTCTATCCAGAAAATCAAATTCACATTTTTTTGCAGTTCTTCAAAAAACAGCAAGGGTATGGGAGAAATACATTGCTTCTTTTCTTAGCTTGGACAATGACCAACCAAAAACAAAGGTTGCATAGTCGTCTCCAAATTTTAGAACAGATAGACTGTACTATTATGTTTAACTGAAATATGGAATGTGAAAAAAACAATATTGTTTCAGAACTATGATTATCCATGAATTGAAAGAATACCTGAAGTTTTCGTTTATGTATTTTGCTATTATTTTAGTTACATGATATTAAAAATTTAAGATATTTAGGGTGTCTAGATTCGGTATATAATTAAGATATTGTTTTTTTTTTAATTTCAAAGCCATACAAGATTATATTTAAGAATGTAATATATGACACATTTTTAATTGAACTCAATTTAATATGACAATCATTATATATTATTTTGGTAAGGGACAATTTTGAATTATCTAAACTGAGTCATAGTTAAGTGGTGAGAGAATTAATATCCTTCACATTTCTGATCTTAAAAAACAAGCAAATATTTAAAAACGCAATTTTTGTTCTAGAATGAATTCTAGTCTCTCGGATATCCATTTGGACATCCAACGCTTGGCAGCTCAACAAAATCAAATGCAAGCGCAACAACAAGAAAAACTAATTGCAGAACAGCAACGACAAATTATGCAGCTACAACAGCAAAACCAGTTCCAAACTATGCAAAGGCAGCAGGCGTCACCTCCTCAAACTCAATACTATCAACCTCAAAAATATCATTCACAAAGTAAGTTAAATTAATTCATATATGAATTATTTAAATTTTGCTTTTTCTGCACATATAATAGTTGTTAATAATATTATAGTTACTGTCAACGATAATCTATTTGCTTTATTCTGGTCGGACGTTTCGTAACTTATTATGCTATGAATTTAACATGTACCAGTTCGATTTTGCTTTATAACGGCAGAGTTGCTAGCCAATTGAAGATCAGAGTTTTATAATCGGCTCGGCTATTGTAAAGCGCAATAGGGAGGTTTTATTTAGATAAGTAGAATTCAACTTCTTATTTCAATTTTCTGAAGAAACCTAAATTTTTCAAAAAAAAATCGATCAAGGGAGTTGCGAAATCAGTGTAACATTGTCTTCATCTTTTTTAACTTATGGGTTTGCATCGCTTTTCAGAGCAGCTTTCAAGAAAGACATTTGCCAGGCCTGTATGTACATACCATTACAACTATTACTGAAATACAAATAAAGTATAATTATGTTTATTTTATAAATCCTAAAATAAATACAATATGCGTTAAAGGTATATATATAATTAACAATAAGTATTAGCTTAGATAGTGTTAGTCCATATAAGTAGTAACACAAAGTCAAACGTGGTCTAAGAAAGATACCTTAAATATTCCATGATCTGAAAGTTCTAAATAACCTTTAAAAGTTTCTGCAATTCTATAAGCTTGAGTGGTGTAATTTGTGTTGATATACCTAAAGGATGACTCTCCAGGAATAGCATCGATCGATTTTGGAAAAACTTAATTAGAAAATTGATAGAATTTCGTAATGATATATTTTTTCCGCAAATGTAAGACATGTCCTGGAAATAACTTTATCACATTCACCGTAAAAACTTAAATACCTATGTCAAAAATGGTAAGACTGTTATAGGATGCTATATGTCCTAAAGTATTTAGATTTTAGAAATTTTAGAGGTAAAGTGTAAAGTTGTTAAAGACATTTTTCAATTCTTCTTGTTTTGCAGTTTTTTGTCGGGAGTTTTAGGTCTTTTTTTTATTCCTTCCAGGCTCTTAGAGCAACTTTTTTGATGTATGACATAATTTTCTGTTTTCTCCAGGTATTGGAATTTTTTTCAGATATTAGAAAAAAAATCTATTACTCTAGGCTCTTGGGAGAATTTTGTTGTGTATTCCACCAACTAGATTTAATTTTTCTTTTTTTCCAGGCTTTTTAAAGGATTTTTTTTTTTGATGTAATGTCATTTTTTGGGGGTTTTCAGGTATAGGAAATTCCTTTTTTCGTTTTCCAGGCTTCTGAGGTAATTTTTACGTCTTTCAGAAATTAGAAAAAAATATATTCTCTTTTCTCTCTGTTTTTCCAGTCTGTCGGGTGCAATATTGAATGTCGGATAACTTTATTGATGTCGAGTCATTGGTCTAAATCATTTTCTGACAAAGCTTGGTGCAAAGATACATGAAAGTTTATGATGAACTTCAAATTCTTTTAAAATAGAAGAAGAAAATTCCTTTAAAATAGAATAAAAAAGAAGGAAAAACATCAAAAGATTAATAATTGGGATCCCTTCTAATTGGAATACAAAGGGCATGTACATTTCTCGTTGTTCTCAAACGTATTCTTAGTCGACAAAATACTTTTCTGCTAGAATGCTTTCACTTATTTGCAGATATCAGATATTTTGCAGCATATTCACGTACTGCAATAGGAGCATTTTTAAAACAAAATCCGGCGAGCATGTCATAAACCTTGGCATTGGTGTAAGTCATTTTAACAATAAAAACGCACCCCAAAAATACAACAAAAGCGATTTAAAATAATAAAATCTACTTAAAAATGTCAACTGGTAAAAATTAATTATTTGCAATTTAATTTGTTTATCTCCATGATTTTTTATTGCTCTCTAGATTTACCTGACATAATTGTAAAAGATTAAGATTAACATTTTTAAATGAAATTATAGCTTTATTATAATAACGTTAGAATTTTTGGAAATTTTGTTATCTTTACATAATTTAGATTATAGTCCGATAGTCCGATAAACTGCGAAGGAAGATGCTGAAAGAAACATAAATATACCCAATAATTATTAATGTCAAGTGACTTATCCATATTAAGCGTCAATTTTTTTTTTATTTTGGTAATAACTCGACAAGTAAAATAGATGGCCGATTGCGGATTCCAGGTTTTTTTTAGTACATTTAATCTAGTTTTCAACTCTGCGATCAAAATGAAACCCTACCATATAAATTTTTGCGGAAAAATCAACTAATTTAAATTTCGCCTCCTACCAATTTTACAAAAAAACTTTCGCATACTACTGGATACAACTTTTAAAAATATTTACATTTAACTTTTAGACAAGTCTAAAGTAAACAAAAAAGTTATAGCCATTTAAAAAATTACAATTTCACTTCCTTTCCCACCTTTATACGTTACGTCAATGAGTCTTTAATCAAAATGCTAAAAAATACTCCAAGGTCTCTAATTATGATAAGAAAGGTACTTTAAGCTGACATCTTCTGGAGAAAATTGGAATTGAATTATTGACTTTTTATTCATACCCCCTAGTAGCCAAATTTCGAACCTAAAAATAATTTCCATTATTTTCTTTTGGTCACTTTTATAATATAAAAAAAATCCAATGTCAGATTGACAGTTCCTAAGATGTAGCCGCGATGCACGCCTAGTGAAACACCCTTTATAAAAATACCGTCATTATATGGAATGAACTATAGAAAGCTTAAATTTCAAAAATCTGAACTCATTGGAAATAAAAAATTTAAGGTCTTTAGGTAAAACACATGTAAACTCTGGCATGACAAAGTCATGAGTATTTACTGCTTCTTGTGCTTCGGATAGAACTATTTTATCTTCATCCAAGTTGACATTTTCTATGTAAGTGAAAACATCATCCGTATTTCTATATATGTTTCTTATACATACCCAATTTAAATAAGGCAATATTTATCAATACATTTTAATATACAGTGTGTCCCAGCGAAAACAAAACAGAGTTATTTTCGGTATGAAAAAAATTTTTTTTTCAAAAATCTCGGACACGTCGATTTTATTTTTGAGGGGGACAACTTTTCCTTACCAAGGCACCCTCATACCAGCAACCCCCTTCGAGGGGATGGAATCACCCCTAAAATCCTAAATGGAAAGAGGGGTCGTATGATACCTTATTTTAAAGGTCTTTTAATTCTGAATATAACTGCCAAATTTGAAGTGGCTAAAATTATTTCTCTGGATAAAACAGCTTGTCAAAATTGCGGAAACAGCGAAAATGAAAAAGGTATTATGGACTCTTTTTTGGATAATATTTTTGAAAGAACAAGGAAATCCTATTTTCGAAGGGGTCACTTATTAATTAAGAGGCCACCTAATACCTGGAATCCTTTACGAGGGGTTGAAAGCACCCCTTAAATCTTAAACAGAAAGAGGGATCGTGTTATACCTTATGTTGAAAGCGTTTTCACTTTAAATTTAAATGGTGACTTCTGAGTGACTGATGGATGTCTTCTGGATATGAAAGCCAAATAAAATTCTGGAAAAAATGCTTTAAATAAACCTTTATGCCTGAAACCCTTTCTTACAATTTTTTTTATTGAATCATTAAAACATGATTTAAACAAGTTTTTCTTTCGGCATAACAATTGTGCCAATAGAATTTAATGACCTTCATCCAGAAAAACGAGTCAACAGAAAATACGTTCTAGAAATAGTTGCTAAATTTAGGGAATCTGGCAGTGTCTTACATAAAAAGCGATCAAAATGCTGTTGTTGTCAATGAAGCAATGCAAATAACTCCTAGGTCAACTTCATGCCGAGCCAGGAATATGTGTCAGAAAATTGGCGACGACAGGAGTAAGCAAAAGTAGTGTTCATAGGATACTTAAGCATAATAAATTCCATGCTTACAAAATTCATCTGGTGCAAGAACTGAATGAGGACGATTTTGACAGACGAGTGCAATTTTGTGAATCGCTTAGTGATATGATAACTGTTAATCCGCGTCTTATTTACAACATTTGCTTTTCAGATGAATGTACTTTTTTTCTTAATGGCAACGTAAATCGTCATAACTGCCGCTACTGGTCAAATGCAAATCCGGGCCAGTTTCGTGAAGTTCATACCCAGTTCCCTGAGAAGTTAAATGTTTGGGCGGGAATCTTGGGCGGCTCCATTGTTGGTCCGTTTTTTCTGCCCAGAAATTTGAATGGAGAAATGTACCGAGATCTCTTGGAAAATGCCGTATATCCAAGAATAGTAGAAATAATGGAAGGCGGAAATCATTCTGATGATGATCAAGTCGTTTTCCAACAAGACGGAGCGCCTCCACATTATGCTGCTGGTGTGAGGCAATATCTTGATGAGATATTTCCTGATCGTTGGATTGGAAGGAGAGGACCTTTTATGGAATGGCCAGCTAGGTCACCCGATTTAACCCCATTAGATTTTTTTTATGGGGGCATTTAAAAATAAAAGTTTACGCTACCCAACCAGACACCCTAGAAGACTTACGCCAGAGAATTATAAATGAATGTCAGATGATAACACCTGAAGTTCTACAAAACGTCAGGCATCGTTTTGAGCAAAACCTGTATTCCTGCATGGAAGTAGGCGGGACACAATTTGAACATTTAATAAATTGACGTAATTTAAATAAACTTGTTATATTTAAAAGACACAAAAGGAAAAGGGTAGGTATTTCTTATCTCTCCACTTTTATTGGCAGCAAAGATTGTATTTCTTGCTATTTTTATATCCACAAGATATCCATCAGTCACTCAGAAGTCACCATTTAAATTCAGTGTAAAAAGGCCTTCAAAATAAGGAATGACACGACCCCTTTTTCTATTTAAGATTTAAGGGGTGCTTTCAACCCCTCGTAAAGGGTTCCAGGTATTAGGGAGGCCTCTTAATTAATAAGTGACCCCTTTGAAATTAGGACTTCCTTATTCTTAAGGTATCACACAACCCCTCTTTCTATTTAAGATTTTAGGGGTGATCCCACCCCCTCGAAAAGGGTTACTGGTATGAGGGTGCCTTGGTAAGGAAAAGTTGTCCCCCTCGAAAATAAAATCGACGTGTTCGAGATTTTTGTAAAAAAAAAATTTTCATACCAAAAATACCTCTGTTTCGTTTTCGCTGGGACACCCTGTAGTTTGATAGGATTAATGTAGCCTTAAATCAAAGAAAATAAATTATAGTAGACGGCAACTATATTTTGTTTACAAAACTGCATTTTATTTTAGAACATTGACATGATTGCCTATCCTTAATCCAATTAAATCAAACATACTTTGTACCAACCGGTAATCTGTTTATATTGAACTTTCATTGCAGCTTACCCTAATCCCTTGCAATCATCTGTCAGTGCCCCGCATATTCCGCAATCGTATTATTCGTCCCAATCGAGAATACCCGAGCAGCAGTTTTTCCTCCACGAGAATCCACCGCCTCCTGCAGCTGCTACACCTCCCAGAAGGACCTGGGGACAGCCTCAACATATGCATCAGCCTCAGGTAGATCCTTATGCACCACAACAACCCGAATTAAGAACGTGGGCTAAACCGCAAGCCATAGGACCCTCGGAAGGTGGATCTGAAGGTTTTGTTTTACATCATACCACAGATCGGTACGTAATATGTATAAGGAGGTATATGTCATATTCCTTGCCGTATTTTGTGACATATTCTGTGTAATTGTATTATTTTAAAGACAAAAGGCTGCTAATTTATTTCTGGGAGTTTTTTGGTATAAATAAAATTAGTATTCGATCTGAGTATGTATATCTTTCATATCAATGCTATTTACTGCAGCTTTTATTTGTTGGAGAATCGTAGTGCCTCGCAAACAATATTATACGCCATATAATGTTAACCTTTAAAAAAAGTGGCGGTAAAATCAAAATCCCTTTCCTATTTTAGACAAAATAGTTTTCGTAACCTAAGGTCACTTAGGTGCCAGTTTTCACGTTCAGTTATCGCACAGTCCAGAAACTGTCCATTCACTCTCAACCATAGGATATAGTAATGTGAAATGCCATTAATACAGAGAAAAGAATGTTAGTAAAACCTAGTTTTGCAAATTGTTTCTTTTTTTAGAAGATGGTTATATCTTAAATTTTTGTAATCGTATCCGGGAATGGCCGGTCGGAACTGAAAATGAAAAACTAATTCATGGATATTTACTATAAAGATGATGGTTTACACAAAATCAAGATCTTGCCTACGCTTACAAGCATCTAAAAAAAAAAATCGCGAAACGTATGATTGTAACTAATATTCTTTCATCTGGAATAAGGGTTTTTCACATTACTATATTGTTTTTGGCAATATGTGGAAACCGAAAAAAAACTACACCCTCTCTATAATGATGCCTATTTAATGACAACTACAACGATGTATCACACATAATATTTAAAAAAGTTTTATGGTCAAAGTCACATTTTATGAAAATTTATTGTTTGTGTCATATTAGGCCGTGAAGGAGAATTAAAAAAAAACATTTAGCGCTTACCCATATTAAAAAGAGCAAGGACTAACTAGCTAATGCCTTTTTTTTACATTTGCTCTCAGCCTTTACTATAACCAAAATTTAATGCTAATAACGGTATAAGTTACCTGTTATTATTATGACTAATTTATATTAATGCAGAATTGGCCAGTATGCCCTGCACAAGTAAGCGCTGGAAATACAATTTCCACTCATTGCGACGAAATAAACAAATTTCTCTTGACATTTATTGTGTTTAGTACTTTTAGATAATTAATTTAATAGTGTTTTCTCTGTTAATTTGTTTTTGTTATTTATTGATTTATGTAAGTACAATTTTTCAAGTCGTTCTTTTTTTAATATTTTCGCTATGGAACGAGGGTTTTCAAACGAGGAAAAGCTAGTCATGGTGGAGTGTTATATGTTATGTCATAAAAATTGTAATGCCGCTGAAAATATGTTTGAAAATAAGTATCCTGAGAGAAACCAGCCTCCTGGTCGTTCTATGTTTAGGAGACTGCTTCAAAATCTCAAAGAACACGGTGCTTTCAAAAAACCTGTGCCCGCCAGAAATAAGGCAGTAAATGAAGAAAAAAAATATTCCAGTCAAATGTTGAAGATCTTATCATTTTGTTTTAAAAAAGAACAAATACAAGCATTTTAATTATCGAGTTTGTCTAGGTCTCAGACCCGGGATTAGTGATTAGTGATCGAAGCTATTAATAGCAACCCCTGATATGCTTATAAACGTAATAAAGTCAACTGTTAGATGAGCTTATGCATGGAAAATAGTGGACAAATATTTCAGCTGTTATAAATGTTTTTTTGTGATTTCATTTGTTAAAGTTGTAAAATAATGAATCAAAAACTAACGCTATATCAAAAAAACTTTTGACGACGAAACTTTAATGAAGTAAAAGCTGAGAGCAAATGTCAAAATGCTTTAGTTAGTTATTTAATCCTTGCTCTTTTTTAATACCATTTTTTTTTACCATAAAACTTTTTAAAATATTATGTATGATATCGTTTCTTACATTTCTTGCCCTTGGTTCACGCCCCTTTACTACCTAGCGACTCCTCGGATGTTGCCCACTGTTCGAGGCTTTAGTGATGACCTTAGAGCTGCCCCCTACAAGAGTATTTGTAGGAGCGAAAGCTGGTTCTGGCGAAACTGTTCGCCTCTCCTGGTTGGCTTCCATTAAGGATTATTTAAATATTTATAATAAATAAAGAGACAAGACATTATAGTATAAAAAAATAAATTGATAAAGGTTCTCACTGTCTTTATTTCAGAAAAAAAAACAATTAAGATTTTATACGAACAATTTTAGTTCAGATATCTTTGATGAAACATGCACTAAAGTTGTTAGAGTATTTTTTTGTAGGTGTATTATTACTTGTTATTCTACTAAATAGGTATATATAACTTTTTGGTGGTTTTCTCAATTCGATCTCGCTGCAGCTTGAATAAAAAATAATAATAAAAGGATATGTTTGTTTGAAAGTTCCTCAGGGCAAGACAATCAGAAAATCAAAAAAAAATAAAAAATACATAAGGGATCATGGACAGGGGCGAACAACCAATTTGAATAATCAGATCTAGGATCACCTTAATTTTTTCTGCTGCCCGGCTTACGAAGCATCCCAACAAACCTTTTCTCATTTAACTCTGTGCTAACTTTTTTTGAAATTTTATTTTATTAAAAAAGGTTAATTATTATAATGCAGCATTTTTTTCTAAAATATTATAAGATATTTCGAGCAAGTCTTTGCCGTCTTTCGACGCATTACATGAAGTGAAAATGAGAAGAAATGTGTTTTCTTATCACTAAAAGAGATGATAATAACTATTATCTTATTATAGATTTAACGAATCCCGCAATGAAAATCGTTTCCATGAATCTTCAATTCGACCCATAGATAATAGATACCAAAATGGCGACCAGGAAAAAGCATTAAACCATTCAAATAGTTTCACTTTGAGCCAAAGGCATTTGGAGCAGGTATGTACTATTTATTATCACTTTTTTTTAATCCTTAAAAGCATTTTTAATTTTGTTGTGAAGTATTAAGAATATAAGAAAAATTAACTGCAGTACTTAAAATATTAAAAAATAAAACCTTTATTTTGTCAGTCTTAAAGAAAAAACTACTACTTTATTCAGCATTTTTCATACTTGGCTTGTAAAGTAAAGCTAGTAGTATTCTAATTTTTTTTTATATGCAAGAATATAACCATGTTTGATTTGTATGAACATCTCAAGGTGGGACGTATTTGTTGTAAAAAAATAGCCAAAGGAATCGTAAGAGTATTCCATCTCGGAATGTCTGAAGGATGTTTCTTTCCATGAAATATATTTTTTTCTACGTCTCTTTCTGCTAACCATATTTCGTTCAGTAGATAAAAATTATCTTCATGTCGTTAATCTCCTTTTATCCTTTGTTGGACTAATATCATATAATTTTTTCTGTAGTTCTGCATTGTGGTAGCATCAAAATTGTGTTTTTCCTGTAGTTAAAATCATTATTTCGATATTTTTGAAAATCTCATTTCTTTTAGAGGAAGAAAAAATTGTTCTCTAGCATATAATTTATCATATCAAAAAACCATACCTCGTGATTACATTTTAGTATCGTTGGTTGGTACGACAAAAAATAAATATTTAAAAGTTTTCTTATTAACGCAACACATATAACACAATATTCAGTTTATAAAATATAACCATCGAATCCTTGGTCAATTTAAGCACAAAATGTTCATATGAACATGGGTTCCTAACGGGATTTTGTTTTCGAGCACAAGCACTATCACTAAAGGGATGCATTAATGTTGAGCGATCTAGGCGGCCATAGCTGTGATCCTCCTTTTCCAATTCATCGATTTGGATAATTATCATCTAGGTATTTTCGCGAAAAAACACTAAACTGTGGCGGAGCACCGCCATGGATGTACCACATGCAACGTCGTTCTCTAAGAGGAATTCCCTCCATTAATCTAGGTAGTTCAAATTCCAAGAATCTTCGATTCTCTTCGCCGATAAGTCTGGGTGGAAGAAAATGGGAGCCAATCAAGTGGTCACTAATAATTCAAATCCAAGTATTTATCTAAAAGTCCTATTTGTCCTATGCGAATTTTTTTCAATTGCGACATTACGGCGATTTTCTTCAGATCATACGTGGTTATTGTAGAAATATATTATTGCTGTTCGTGAAACATATGCTTCATCCGTGAAGAGTATTCTATTTAATTTTTTTTCTAAATTAGATTTAATGTTCCTTTTTTACGTAACCAGTTTCAAAAATAAAAAAAGTGCTTGTTCAAGTTGTATGTAATAAGTAATGCAATATTAATCATTTCAATATTAATAGTTTTGCATATGATATGAGATATGACAACTAAAAAAAATAGAATGACTATGACAACCCTTAGGAAGGATAAAATCAGATCTTAAGAAAAATGAGGATTGACAATGAGACATTATGATATAATAAGTTAACAGTAAAACATTAATTTTTTTTATGAAATTTGCAAAGAGTTTAATCTGACTGTGTGACCTTGGTTTTGACTGTTTTTAGTGCCATACGCCCAAGGTCCTCTATTTTGTTGAGTAGGGCATTGGGTCCAACTTTCATTATGATCGTTGCGACATTCGACAGTAGCCGTTTTACTTCTGATTCTGCTTCAAAGCGTAGTACTAGATGTAGTGCACACCTCCACTGCACGGCTTAGTCCTTTTTAGGATTTCTCGGGCGGTGGCAGTCGGTGTCGTTGACATTGCTCCTGCTATACCCAGACACGCGGTCCTCCTTTCAGTCTTTGGTCTCACCATTGTTGTATTTACCCAGTGTATCATTTTTGATGAGAGTCTCCATGATCTGCCAAACATTCTTTTAGAGTACATAAGAGTTTTCGTGGTCTTGTTTATATTATCTGTTACATTGTTCTTGTAGCTGAGTCTTATATCCAGCGTCACTACTAAGTATTTAATTATTCTGCCATCGACCTTGCTCGACAACGTGCAAAGCTCTTTGCATTGTTTCAAGTACAGTGAGTCTAGTTGCCTCCTCCCGTGCTGGTAGAACGATGTCGTCTGTGTCCCGCAAAGAAGATATGCTGCCTTTTCAGCCGTGTCGTCAGAAGGCTGTCCAATACAAAGTTCCACAGCAGCGGTGAGAGTACTCCTCCCTGCACGCCTTGGCTTTTTTCGTGATGCTCTTGAAACACGTTGTCACCCTCCTATGGTTTAGTATTTAGTTGACTGAACTGAATATCATAGAATGTATACCTCGTGCTGCTATGGCATGGTTTATTGAGTCATATGACTTGTTGTCAAATGCTCTCTCAATGTCTAAGATTCTTCGACTCTCTAGGTTATCTTGTGGATCGCTGATTCACAATATTCATTTGTTTGGTAGGCTTATTGATGTCGCTGTAGAGCCCATAGTACATCGTCGCTGATATACTTCTATAAGATGTTGGAGAAATGATGTAAGACAGATTGGTCAGAAGGACTTGGGTTTCGGGTATGAGTCGCGTTCCACTTTTGGTAGGCCTACTACTTTCGCGTCCCTTCAACTCATTATTTTGCATAACGCGGGTAGCAGCAATTTTTTGTCCGGCTGTAGCATAATACCATCAATTGTGGGAGATTTAAATGAATTGAAGGTGTCTATCGCCCATTTAACTTTCTCGTAGTAACTTATTTTGTCAGTTCCCAATTTTCGAACCTGTGTTGCAGCTCCTTAGCTACGGCCTTGTGGTGGCTGGCATATGCTGGTATCTCAATTAAGTCTCTGCATAGTTTCCTTCACCCTTCTCTTTTTGCATTTTTTATGTATGTATATGCTAAACCATCGTCTATAGATTACAACAAGTTAGACCACTTCATATGCTGCCCATGTAAAAGTGAAAATCATCTTAAATCTCAACCGCTTTGGCTGTGCTATGGGGGATTATCAGTGAAAACAAATTCAGGAGCACTTGATTATTTTTATACGTGGGGAGTATTCATTAGTATTTTAATTTATAAAATAGGAAATAATTATTTATTAAAATGAGCTGGAATAGATTTTTGTCCCTCTTTTATTATTACCTTTTTATGTAAAACTAAACGCAAATGCAGAAGAAAAGTTTATGGAGCATAAGTATATCTATTTTAATATACTGAAAAAAATAAAATGCCGGCGACTCAGGGCGCTTTATAGGAGAGCAAGAAACGGAGATAGAGAGAGAATTTTTCAGAGCCACTTTAGTGGCCTGACTTGTAATTTACAGACGGGGCTAAACTTTGTCTATATTGATTCCACCGCCCAGTTCGCTTTTTGTTCTCTCACTCGGTTCTTGCTTCCACCAAAAGGTATTTTCTATCTTTAAAATTAAAATTTTAAGAAAAAAAGTAATTTTCTATACATATTTTTTTGGACATTTCGTCATTCTCTCTTTTTCCCAAATTGCTATGAACCGACGCTATTGGTTTCATGAAAATTAAATCGGTGAACAAATTTTAAAGCATGATCAACAGAGGCTTTTTTTGCTCCTGCTGGTGGTAAAGTAGCCGGTCTTATGCTTCTTTGATCTTTGTCTAGAATATTCTTGAGATCTAGAGCGAACCTTTATCATGTTCTTTAAATGATGGAATTTGGTTAATTATGGCATTTTTAGGAAATTTTTATTCCAAACTTTTATATAGACATTTTTGTGTTTGATAACAAATTCAGGCCTCAAGACATCAAAACAGGTTTTTAACATACAAATTTAATTTTATGATTTGCACCTTCATAATTCTAAGCTAAATTCATTTTGTTCTCAATAGTCTAATACAGTCAATCAGTTATCCAAAAAAATCTGTAACTTTTTAAAATCAGTTATTAGAGATCTATGAGGAATGTATATGATGAAAATGTATATCTCTTCCCCTTGCCATTTTTTAATTTGTTTTGTGGCTAAACTGTAAATCGGAAATGACAAATAAAAAAATTAATCTAATTAAAATCTCTACAATTCACCGTTACGGAATGAAACTGTAGAATCAAGGGAAGCAAAGTTAGAGAGAAAGTGTCCAAAATAATTTGTACTTTTTTATTACTTTTTTTGAAAGTTCGGGAGTTACTTAATTGCAGTAAATTTGTCTAAAAAATTGACTTGATACAATTTTTAAAATTTTAAATTTTGCCCTTATTTTGGTGCTTTCTACCTTTATCCCTCTTGGTTGTACAGCTTTGCTTCGAGAAAACTCATTAAAAGTAATGAACAAAGTATTAAGGATGTATTATTATGCATGTTCCAAACGTGAGATCCCAGTTTAGATTCTTAAGGGCAATGTATTTTGTTAAATTAGGTAAAAAAATATGAGAATAACGTGTCTTTTATCATTTCAGAGCCATTTCAACACATCTCATAGCACACCTTCGGCATCCCCACTACACCGTAGCAGCGTCCATCGGCAAATCTCACAGTTATTGGACAATGCGACCGTATCGAATAAAAGGCAGCAGGCGTCGTCTCCGGTCAGTTTGCAGGCTATTGATTCCGTGGGAGGTGCCACGAGAGAACGAAAATCCAGTGTAACGCATGCGCCAGTGGCTGCTCCTCCCGCTGATGACATGGAACCGCAAAATATTTCATTTATTGGTAACAGTGACGATGCGGCTCTTACTGAAAGTGAGTTACATACGGAAATACTAAGTCAATACTAAACTAATGGTAACCGATGGGAAATCTAAATGGTCTCCCTAGTTCTCTTATAGCTGTCTAGAAAATGTATTTTTAATTTAAATTGAAAATCATTAGTATCTACACTTTTTAGTTACACAAGAGCTCAGATATTTTCATATTAACTTTCAACTCTAAAATAATACATAAGCATAGTCATAGTCATTCACAATATAACATAAATATTTTAGAACTCTCATGTATGGCCAAATGGCATTTACCGTAACAATGCTAAAACTTTTAACAAACTATTTGGAGATAATGGGTGTAATATGATATACAGGATGCTCAAATTCTATTTAAAAAACGCAACGTTTATGGCATAAGTCCTTTGTTTCTAATGAAGTTGTTTTTTTACTACAATTTTTAAATTATCCTACTATACATCGATTAGCTATTTTAAATTTCTTTAAAAATACAGAAGGAGTAAAAAATATATATCGTTTTTCCTCTTAAATGAAGTACCCTGTACATAGCCAAAACAGCCTTACCTTAGTGGGATGCAAAATATGTGCCATCAAACTGTATGGTACTGTTTAAGTCTAATTTTTTATCTTATTTTAAGCTACAGGTGAGGTTGCTAAATATTGTTGTCATGTCTAAAAAAAAATAACGAACTAAAAACGAAGCATTAGAACAGCAATAATCAAACTGATTTGCAGAATAATCTACTGGTGTACAAAAACAAAGGTAAGGACACAAAGTCACGGTCTCATCAAATCCATATAATTTCAATCACATTATAACTCAAGTTGTAATGTGATCTGTGTAGGTCTAGGCCTGATGATGCTCCGACAGAAGCGAAACACGTGTAGCTTTTGAGCTTTTTTAAGAAATTATATGGATTTGATGAGACCGTGACTTTGTGTCCTTACCTTTGTTTTTGTTTCCGTTTGGTCTCTTAGAGAAAAATGGATGATACGTTTCTATCTACTGGTCTGCCGAAAATCAACATGTTACTAAGAACATCAGTATTTAGCTTTAAACACCCCTTGGCTGTAATTTCAGGTTGGGCCTAAGTAGCCGGTGGCTGAGCTGCGCCTTAATTGAATTTAAATACGTTTACTAAAAAAGGAAGATGTAAGGTTTTAGTCAATTTCATAGTCAATTTATACATAGGAAAATTGAAAACACTTTGGAATTTCAATCGAGTGAGTTAAGTTGTTACAAATTTTAAGGGGAAAGAAATTACTCTTGTAATGCGAATTATACTTTATGATGTTTCTAATTTCTTACTTCTTTTTTTTTATAATCTATATGAAAAAAATTTGTTTTAAAATCTTAAGAATATAATTAAGTTTTCCTCTGCAATAGCTCATCAAAAGTTGAAGAAGACTTGCTAAAATCATTGAAAAGTTCATCAAATGAGTTGTAAATCGTAAGTGCTATAATAATAACTATCCTAGAGAAGCAGAGTCTGATTTAAAGATTAGAGGCTTCAAAATATAATTTTTAATAGAATTACAGATTTATAAACAAAATATATGTATTTTCTGATGAAACACTGCCAAGGCTAAACCTTATCTCCCTAGAAAGAAAAACAAAAATAATGAGTAATCATAAAGATAAGTATCTGTGTCTTTTTTAGAGATAAATGGTTTCTTTCCTTCAAAAGAGAAATTTTCTGGACCGTCTTAAGTAAAAGGATCTACTTCAGTATTAATTACAGAAGAACTAGAGGCCTATATTATTTGACAATTACTATTGGTATTAATTTCTCATATTTAAGGAGTGACAAGCTTTTATCTCTATACAGGGTGATTAATGGTTGATGGTACCTTAAACGTTTACGGACAACGAAAAAAGGTTTTTTTTAATTGAAATTTGATTTTTTTATGTTAAATTTGACATGATGGATTATAGCTGGTGATTTAACGATTTAAAATATTTTTAGCGATACAGCGTTGCCGCTTATGACATCAATCACCCTGTATATAAAAATACTTGTCCTGACTGATAATCAACGCCCAAACGGTAGAACCTAGATATGAAATTTGGGGACAACATTCCTATGGTTATGTAGGCGTCCACTAAGAAGGGATGTTTTGAAATTCCATCAGGAAGGGGTTGAAACCACCAACATTTTTTATTTTTTAACCTAATTGCCATCTTTTTTATTTTTTTTTAAGGGGTTTAAAATAGATTTTAATATCTTTTTTTTATCCTTAAATTGATTGCTTTTCGTAATAAAACTGCAAAACATTTCAATTTAATTTCATTTTATTGAAAATAAGAGATTCTCGAAAATTCCACCACCCTGAAGGGGTGAAAACTTCTTCTAAGAACATTTTTTCCTGTTAAACTTATAGCGTTGAAAATTGATATTTTTAGATATTATTATGTATAGCTAAGTAGTGCATTCAAAATAAAAATTGTGATTTAAATTTTGTTCATGCCAGGGGCGTATTAAGATAATCGGAGTTGAAATCTATAATTATTTAAAAAAATAAATGATTTCAAAAACGATTTTTTATTTTAAAAAACGAAAAAAAATACCGCTAATATTTCATAATATTATTTCTATGTTACATACATTATATTACGTACCATATTTTTTATATTGGCCAGAAAGAAGCAAGGTGAAAAAAAGGAGAGGGAAATTATAAGGAAACATTATACATTTATTTATAACTTTAAAAAGCGGTATTAAAATATCTTTTTTGCATAAAAGTACTTAAAAGTTAAAAAAAAAAAGAAAATAACACAACAACGTAATAGTTCCAAGCGGTCATCCATCCAAGTACTAACCACGCTCGACACTGCTTAACTTCAGTCATCGGACGAGAACCGGAAATTCAGTGGGGTCTGACCGTTGCATGTAAACAATTTTATTTTGCTGCATTTATTTTGTTAATCCAATACATAATTTTTTTAATGTGTTGAATTTTGTAACAGGTAAAAAATGTCTCTTTAAAAGTTTCGTTTATTTGCTGACTAATAATATATGCTTTGAGAGTAATCAACAAATTTTTCAGATTAAAAAAGATGCCTGACAAAAAAGTTTATGAAAAAAAGCAACTTGGCAATGTAGAATACCTCTATGTTTATAATGCTCGTATCCGATGTTGCCACGGTGTTGCTTTTCTAGATACTTTTTCATATCTGTAAAACTAGCGTCTGATCGATATCCAGCAATCAATAACTAAATCGATTCATAGTGGTTATAAACCTCCACAAACTAAAGTTTTTTATGACAATTACTTAAAAAGTCAAATATTAAAAAAATGAAAAAGGCTCCCAAAGGATTTGAATTTGTCGGCGACACTGACTTATTTATTTCACATTAATATGAATGGTTTTCTCAGACGGCGACACTGTTCACTGTTGATTCTATTTTTAGACGACGAGGGCCGGCTGTCAGTCATGTCAGTCACGTCAGTCACTTCACGCGCTATGTAAGAACGACCGCTCCGGAAAAAACGGGCTCCGATCACGAACTTAAAAATATACCTGGACTGCCAATTCAATGAAAAGTAAATGACCACTACTAGGGGGCCGCCATTTTGCGTGATTGTGTCCTTTCGATGTTGGTCACTCTGACAAATTTTAATTGTGCCAACTGTAGGGAAACAAAACAATTAAAGTTTTTGAGAGGTTATGTTTATAAAAATACAAAATAGAAAGTTACATATAGGTAAGAATTTAAGATAGTTGCGTTAGATCTGTGATTTTTCTGGTAGGTACTTCTTTAAGAATTTCGTTAAAATTTATGAAAGAAAGTAACCCTCACCTAAAATGAGACAAAGTTTCAATCAACTTGGAATAGATGCGTGCACTTTAAAATATTTGTTTTATCATTCTGGTTTTCTTGAATCTTATAAATCCTAATACCATGAAAATCATGATATTCATTTAAATTTTTGCTTGTATTCACTTAACAAATTCAGTTAAAAATACTCATTTTCTTTCTATTTTTACTATTACAAGTTTTACTTTCCTTTCGTGTACAGTGTTTCCACATCCACATTAATAGGTACAACCATATATAAGAATCAAAATATAAATGATTTTATGAGGGTTTGTAATAGAAAAAATATATTATTCTGTCAACAAACTCAATATATTATTCTATTATAAACAACACAGACGGACAATTCACAATAATTCGGTTTTGAGAAACTGAATCAAATACCTTTAAATAAAGATGGTGATACATTATTTACGTATTAAATAAGGAGAAAGATACATCGCCTGTTCCAGACGTCGTTTATAAATCCTCAAAAACTAGGCAATCCGCTATACTCACACGTCAAATGTCAACTTCATTACCGTTATTTAATATATTTTTTGTTGGCAACACAAAACATTTTCAGAGTGACCAACATCAAAAGGACACAACCACTATAAAAATGGCGGCCACCATGCAGTGGTCATTTTTGGGTATCGCGGCCATATGCATTAGCAGTCCAGGTATATTTTTAAGTTCGTGGCTCCGTTCGTGATTGATAAGTTTTAATTTGATAATTTTCGGATTTACGCCGGTGTTCGTTCATAAATGTTTTACCGATAATTAGTAGATTTGTCGCCTTTTTTATTTAGTAGATTTTTTGACGGGTTATATCAAGTAAAGTGGTTATGAAGCTAATTATTTAGTTTTATTTCCCTTTAACGAACGTCGAGGCCTTAAAACGGGTAGTTTTATACGTGCACGACAACAGAATTATTATTTTTTCTGTATTAAATATCTAAACGCATTTGAGATGGTTGCAAACCTCTACAAACAAAAGTTTTTTGGTAAAAAATTATTGAATTGTTAGATGTTAAAAAATAGAGAGCTATGTAACTCCTAATGGCTATAACGAAAAGTTTTACCCATATACTTTGATAGTTACAGCCGTTTATAACATCTAACTTAATATTGAATCAAAAAACCCGTTTGTAGAGGTTTTCAACCATCTCAATTTCGTTTAGATATTTCAAATTCGTTTAGATATTTATTACATATTACAGAAAAAAATTTAATTCAAATCCTTTGGAAGTTAATCTTTTAATTAATTTTTACAAAAAAATTATTAGTTTGTCGCTCTTTATACTCACTATTACACATAACACTAACAGTTATCCATTGTTAATATCTAGACAAAAAATTATTAAAACTCCTTTAGAATTTCAGGAGATACGGGCATATTTCTTAACCGATTTAAAAAATAATCATATCAATTTATTGGAAAAAAGAAACAAAAATTAAAAAAAGAAAAAAGTATTTCAAAAGTGGTTGTTCCCAATAATGTGCTACTTAAAAAAATAAAGTAAATGCCAAAATTAATAGTTTAGATATTTTAAATAGGCGTGTAAAAGATTTAAGTCATAAAAGGCAATGAAAACTATTTTTCCGTGATTACTTGATTAAAAATTTTAAGTTTTAACGCATTTATGGCACACTATTTTAAAATTTTTAAAAATGGTTTTTTTCTATTAGTATAAGAACAAAAGTAGCAAATAGAGTATCATTGTTTTCAGAATATTTTTTTCTATCGAAATACGTAATAACATACCAAGTGTCCTATTTAAAATGAGAAAGTTAGTGTCACTTCCTGTTAAACCGAAAGTGATGGAAAACTATATAATATGTCAAAAGATGCACTTATAACTATTCTATCAATATGCTAAATGTCATTTGTTTATCTTGAAAAGTAAAAAAGTTATTAAGTGTTTTTAAGTAAGCCTTTTTTTCTGTGTCACCCGGTATAAATAAATATAAGGCGGCATGCGGAAGGAAGTTTTTCATCTCATTTATACGGTTTCACTGATTCAGAAATTTTGAGCTGTGTGAGCAGGTGAACTTTTATTGCCAAATTTTTACGCAGATATTATATTAGAAGTATAAAATATACATATCTAAAATAGTTTATTTAGAGTTAATTTATTATTTGGAAGAATTTTTTGGTTTGCTTATTACAAGTCGCAGAGCCAGACTCTAAAGATAGCAGGGATTGATTTGAGACAGGATTGCTTTACGCATGGAGAATTCTATGTAGCCTGTTACTTAATAATTCTGGCACAAGAAGGCAAAACAAAAAATGTTGTTTACAAAGAAGTTCTTCTGAAGAAATTTCCTTTTATTTTCAAATTCCACACGAGCAACGCCGCGGGCGTTCAGTTAGTATAAGATAAAAATCCAGTTTTATTGTTTCAAAATTTGCGGTTATTATGAAGTAATAAAAGGGACATAGTTTTAGATAAATTTAATAGCTACTAGACTATTTTAGAAAGTATTATAATTTTTATTTTCCAGGTCTTAGCAAATTAAACATAACATCAGGAAGCCGCACTTATCGCATTCCGTCGCCGACGCGACCTTTAATTTCTCGAAATTTACCATTCCAACCGTCCCCCTCTCCACCAATTGTTGATCCGTCGCCACCCCCTCAAGCGCAGGTGAGCAGTTTGGATGGAGATCCTAGTGCCGAAAAAGGTAAATCATATTAACGTTGAATAATTTTAAGAATCATCTTAAAAAGAGTAGACTATTATAATATGCAAGTATATCTTTAAAACATTCTTTCAATGCCATATTGTTTCTAAACGAAATATTCAAATATTTTTTATTCAAAAATATAAGATTTTTATTTAGTTGAGTGAACCACATCATTATTAAATAAGTGTAGGAGAGGTAAAGATGAAAGAGAATTATAATTGCCATCATATACGTAATTATAGAAAAAAAGTATCCAACGGTTTAGAAATTAAAAATATTACAGATATTGCCTTATAAAACAACTTGTAAATCCAACTCGATATATGTTAATTTTTTAATCATGAATCCATTCTATCTGGTCTTGTGTTGTTTGTGTATTCAAATTTCAATTTGGTTGCATCACATAACTCTCGTATATTACAAAAACACTAAAATCAATCAATTCAGAAAAATTTTATTTATATCATTATTACAAAAATAACTACAAAAGTTAAAATAAAATAAATCAAAGGATAGCCAACGACAAACCAGGACGCTTAAGGGATTTTTTAGATTTATTTAGAGTAAAAACAGAAAGATTAAAAAACTAATTTTAGACAAAGTATTTCATATAGGTTACAACATAAAAGTCACATTTAAGAACTCCCTAAAAGATTTAAAAAAATAGCAGCTATTTAAATCTGCTTTTTAAATATTAAAATTGGAAAATTTCTATTTAAAGCTTAGTGTAGGTATGATTGAAGAAGGTTGACAGCATTGGGGCAGAAGTTGTAGCATTTAATTTTTTCCAATACGATTACGTGGGCTACACATTAGATTAAAGGCGCATCTTCTACTTAAACTAACCAGAAGTTTAGGTGCGCAATGTAAAATTTCAATGATAAGAAGAATATTAGGAATGAATTTAAGATATACCAGTTAAACGGAAGATGATTAACAGAGACCTTGAGATCTTATATCTAGTTGTGTAAATTTATTGCAGAATATACATACTTAAGTATTTTCGTTTTCTTTCTTTCAGGTTTTTATATTAGTTTTGACGATGATCAACCGAAGAGGCCAAAACCTGCTTTAAGAAGTAAAAGGAATTCGCCAAAGAAAGAACGGAGTTACGTGGAAACTCCTGATGAAGCAACTGAAAGGCGGTTGGCTCAAGCTAGGTATGGCCACAACCATTGATATAAATAATGTCAATTTGCGATGACAATATTAATAATTAAACTATTATTTTTTAGGTTGGATAAAAAGAAGCTGCTTGAAAGGGAATTAGAGGCAGAGAGAATTAAGAGGGAGGAGGAAGAAAATAGGGAATTCCAAATACAGTTAGAAAAAGATAGAATGAAAGCCAGACAAGAAGCTAGTCAAGAAAGGCAGAGGGTGGCCGCTGCCAGTGCTTTAGTTATAGGTGAACAAAATGATACGGACCCAGTAAGTAGTATATTTTTACGATCATCCTTTATCGTTCATTATAAGAGTCGGATGGCATTAACGCTAAAATTGAAATGTTTTATTTTATAAGAAAGGAAAATGTCTCGGGCTCTCATTTCCTTGTGTGTCAGATGCAAAATAACCAATTTTAAATATTATAATCTATTTCAAATAAACAGAGAGTAATAAAACCTTTAAATTAAATTAAGAACGCGAAAGGGGTACAGGGTCATCCTCCAATAATATATGCTACTTTCACAGTTTCATTGCGAAATTAATTATCTTTTAAGGAGTGCAGCTGTACCACCCGGTTATGTATTTGTATATGAGCTTTTTCCATTGTTATCCATTGGATAAACATTGAAAATAGTACGACTAATGGGTGCCGGCAGGGTACTACTTATCTATTTATATATTTTAATTTACATTATCTATAAAAATTTTAGATAATGTAAATTAAAAAAAACCAACAGCATGAAGCAAGTACATATACACATATTTAATGCATTAAGGGATAAGGAGCGGGAAAGAAAGTAAGAAAAAATTTTTATATATAATTTTTTTTACCAAAAAAAAACAAGAATTAGAACTTTATTTAAAGTTCAGGAAAATATATAAATAATAATTTATATTATGATTAAATTTTTTCTCACTTTTTTTCATGATCCTTATCCCTTAATGCATTAAATATGTGTATATATACTTGCTTCATGCAACACACGATAGTTAAATATACCTTTATTTTTGGTTTACACCAGGTGTATATTTTTGGTTGAACAACGCTAAATATCGGATAAAATGTCCGTGTGATTTACCTGGAGGAATTCAATATTTTGATTGTGTTCTTTTGTGTGATTGTGTTTTATTCACGTTTAACAAGGATTTTGTTAACACGTTTTTTGCCTAGTTTAAAATTGGTATATGCAGGGTGTTTTAAAAGAAATGTTTAAAACAACGCAAAAAATCTATAAAAACAGGTTCATAAAGGCATAGCGTTATTGTAAAATAGCATTTAAACCCAACATATTAGATAATAAAATACTTTGCTTTTTTTTCCTCCATAAATATAGTCATATAAATATTATTAGGTTCAGTATTAGGCATAATAATTAAAATAAATCTATTTACAATTTTAACTTTAACACCCTGTTAAACACAATTTTTTTTACGAGACTTTGATGAATCGGCTTATTAACAGGAATGGTAATGGTAAAAGAGGCATCAAAGATATTTTGGAATTGGTCTATTATTATCAGGTTTGTTATATAAATACCCCTGGATGTATTTCATAATCATTTTATTAATTATAAAACATAAAATGCAACAAATAACAACATTATCAAACTAAGAAAAATATCTTAGTTGAAACAGCATGGGCCGTAAATTTACCCACAATAAAAAACTTTATGTTTTATGCTATACAGTGGTTATTTTTGGCTGTATTAAGATTAATAAGAATAATGTATAACGAATTAATATGGGGATCATCCATGAAAATTGTATGTATGTATACTTTGTTATTGAATACTATGTTTGTTGCACTTATTATTTATGTCACTTAATAGCCTACACATGTATTACAAAAAGAAAAGAATTTTGGGATTGTGGGGTGGTTGAACATTAACGCCATTTACACGTTGATAAAAGAACATAGAAAACAGGTCAACGCGGGTCGCGTAGACGCTCTGCCGGTTTATCTCGTGACTGATACAGTGGGTCACCCCACCTAGACGATTAGACACGGGCACTTGATTGGCCAAGTGGCGGTGCAAAAGCCCCGAATGTTAACTGACGCGGCCTTGGGATAACTATTGTGTTTACATTTTTTAAAGATTTCCCTGTGTATGATTTACCATTATTACACTATAAGATTCCACAGTGGAATATATGTGATATCGGGGTAATTTCATAAAATATTTGAGGTGTAGTAATCGAGTAACAACTAGATATATAAATGCCGTGTTAATTTTTTTAAATATCGTAATTTTCTTTCTTTTGTAATCAGAATAGTATATGATATACGTATATTCTACAGTTTAGTAAATATACATTGACCATATACGAAAATCAAAACCAAAAATTTACTAAAAAATCGTTGAATAAACATATATTTAACGATAATAATATATGGTGTCTTGCTTGGGAAGCATTAATAAAATAACAATTAATTTTAAAAAAAAGTATAAATATTAAATATAAAGAATCCAACAAATGCTTTCACTTGCAGCCAAATTGTTTCAATTCGCAATGGTATGGCGGTAAGCACAGCATAGTAATTTTATGTTTTTCTGGTATATCTCCATGGCATATTTTTGATAGCGATATTTGTCAATATCTGCTATGGCTAAAAACTCTTTTTTTATCATGTTGGGTTCAAACTCAATATTCTTATCAGTTAGGTAATCCATAATTTCCTTTTTTCTCCAGGATGTGATGCGAGGTCTTATCTAAGCGTGAATGTTAGCTACCGTTTTCCAAGACCCCCACCGAATCAGCTGCAACCTTCTTGACGAAACCTTCTTCGCTTATAATTCTGAGTCTTTTCTCTTTTCCCGATGGAGCTTTAATGCCTGTTGATAGGCCTTCTATAAGTGCTTGGCGGGCGCTGGCTGTTTTTTAAAAATATATCCCTCGTTAAACCAGGTTTCATCAAGATCTTTTTTTTTTGCTCCCTACGCTACTGCTTCGTTGTTCTTAGGAATATTCTTTTCCAGCAAACAATTTCATCGCTTTTAAGTAGAACTGATTTATGATTATGCTTTTATTAGCAAAATCCATATTTTTTAAAGTGATCCGTAAGAGTTTTTTACTCATCAAAGCAATACTATCGTCTCGGCCAAGCTCCAATAAAATTTTGTCCAAAGTTGGTATTTCTTTTATTAAATAAAAGGAATGAACTTTTCTTCTAACTGCACGTTTAGTGTCTTCATCAAGGACTCTTCCTGTACTATGCTTTGGAGGTTCTACTTGTTTTGCCTTCTTATAGGTTTTCCCGCAATAGCTTATAAATGGTAGATTTTCCTATTCCAGTTTGTCTGCCTGATTCCTGTACCACTTTATCTACAGCGAAACTTTTAAAACCATAACTCTTTTATTGACTGACAATAAAGGAGTACTAGTAGTAGATCTATTATTATAACTTCTTTTCGTTAGAGTAAATGTCTAATCCATTTTTTATTTTTTATATTCTTATACACTGTGTTATATACATATATCTACTAAGAATATACAAAGTGTTTTTTTAAATATTACTAGAAAATTCAGAGGCGTGTTCCTTGGACGAAGTCAAAAAAAGAAGTTCCTGTGTACATACAGAGTGTCCCCTTTCAAATAGTCAAAAATGCTACAGTATATACAAGAACTATAAAAAAGTAGTTTGAAATAGGACATCGATGATCGGAAGTGCCTCATTTTCAAAATACAGTGTGTTAAAATTTTTGAAAAAATTCATTTATTTTCCCACTGTATTAAAAACGTTTTAAGCGATTTAAATGATATTTTTAGGTTGATTGAAATGATTTTTTATTAGTTTTTTTTAATTTACCAAAAATGTTAAGCAGTTTTTCATGGTAATCTCCATAAAATAAATAATAACAATAATAATAATAATAACAAAGCGTGTACATGTTTTTGTTATGTTTAGTGTCGGTGCATACCTACTATCGTATTTTTACGGTATGGGAGTCACTTATTTTAGGAGATCGGATCGGAAGTTAATTTTTGCAGAAGATAGAGATACCATACCCAATTGCAAATAATTTTGTCAGACAGAATATTAGAGATCAGAAAGAACTCTGGTTCCAGTATGATGACTGTCCAGCGCATTTCATTCGTACTATAAGGGCTTTTTAGATCAGAACTACAATAACAGGTGGGCCAGTCTTTGCCCATTTAAAAGGGGACACCCTGTATATCCTAAACGTCTCAGGTTTTACACTACAGGATGGTAAAGTTGAAAGCAAAAAACTTACTTTTACCGTAAATTTGATACCCCTGTAGATATTTTTCGGAAAATTGGTATGCAACTTCTAAGAATCCATAACGTTTTTCCTATACACAATTAAAATGTTTATATTCGCCATTCGCGTTCATGCGGGCCTGAATATTTTTTTAAAACAAATGGGTACACCACTGGCTTTTCTTGCAATAAAAAACATTTTTGAATTCTTTGTTTTTTTTTAGAGCCGGGTCTCTTGGTCGTTTTTTGCTCACGGTTTTTGCATAAAAGAAGCTATAATTTATAATAATAATAATAATAATAATAATATATATAAGAGCGAAGCGATTATAATAATAATAATTATTAATAATAATAATCATCATCATCATTATTATTATTATTATTATTATTATTAATAATATTATTAATAAGATTTCATGCCAAATGGCAATCACACTTGGGAAGGGGGATCGTTAGAAAATAGTAATAATAACTTTGATATGTTTCTGCACTTTGACACCTGTGTGTCATAAAAATAATTTTAAAAGATACTTCTGGAATGCCTCTGATACTTCAAATTTTTCAATTTTTTTTTTTTACCCTGTAGTGCCAAAATATTTCAGGTCGTATGTCGTGAATTTTTTGTCAATAAGTAAAATTTGCCTGGTCATCTGGTCATTTGGAAATCCCTTGCCTGTCATTTCCTTAATAATAACCAAAAGCTAAGATCATATCCATATTTATGTAGAGCTATATCTTTTAGCAATTTTAACAGAGAATCATTAAAACAATTTAAAATTTTACAGACTAGTTTCAGCCGTCTTGTAGTGATCTAATTTATAAATTGTACACAGACGTTTTAGAGAGTTCCTGAAATAAAATCACAAAACAGTTTTGCCATTTCTTACCAAACTGTTTATTTTATTCTCGACACTTTTTTCACTAACGAAGTGACCTTCCTCAGGAGAAGATTAAAACTGTGACTAATTTATTTGCAGGATCTAGTCGATGAAAGGGAAAGGAAAAAAGAAAAAATTATGATGTTATCGTTGCAAAGGCGACAACAGCAAGAAGAAGCCAAAGCGCGAAAGGAGGCTGAACAGCAAAGAAGAAAAGAAGTTGAAAAGGAGAAAGAAGAGGAAAAAGCGAGAAGAAAAGAAGAGCAGGCGGCCAGAAGAGCCGCCATTTTTGAGCAGTACAAGCTTAAAAAAGCTATTGAGGAAGCTGAAAGAGAGGTAAGTTTTATTTCATACTCGTTAAACATGACCACCTTATAGTAATATTGTAATCTACATTTAGATGTATTTAGCTGAGCCCCAATAGAAAAAATCCAAAGTAAATTATCTAAAAACTAGGGTGGAACCCCTTCATACTAAAAGCACTATTAATCAACCATATCAAAAACAATTACAATTATTTAATCAAATTACACTTATTTAAACAGGTTCTGAAACAATATGAAATTGTAATGTTTAAAAATCTTAGTTATTTTTTTCTTCTTTAGCCACTTATACAGGGTGTCATTGAAATGGTGTAAAAAAATTCGGGGGGTGATAGTACTCCTAAAAATTTTAAAAAAAGTTCCTATAACTATAGGGCGGAAAATGCATATTAAGGGAGTTAGGGGCACTGAAAGGGTAAATTTAAAAAACGGTTTTTTGAAATTGTAGGCTTAAAAAACGAGATAAAATTTCGAAAAAAAATCCTCTGCCATAAATTTTGACCCAAAATCAAATGGTGATACTGAAAAATAATTTAGAAAATCGGAAAGGGTAGTTTTTGCAAGGGTAGGGGGTTAATTCGTGAATAACTTTTTTTAGGTTATTTTCTTCGCAACGTGGGTTCATTTTTTAAAAACTACATACTTTTTCCTACAAAAAAGGTACTCTTGTTGCACATCGCCCAGAACGATGGTTTTCGAGAAAATTGAAGGCAAAAAGTTTGCTCTGATGGGTTGCTAACTGGTTAAACAACATAAACCTATGAAAGTTATGGGGTTTCAAAAGTAAACACGTAGTTATTAAATAATTAATTGAAAAATCTAAATTTTATGATTTTTAAAACATCTTATTGCTTTAAAAAACGAAATAAACCAATTACCAAAATTCCTTATTAAAATAATGCATTTCTTAATTCATTCATAGTAAATGTTCAAAGTGACCACCATTCATTTCAATGCAGACATCTGCTCTTCTTCTCCATGATCTGCGTACCCTGTGGAATATCCCTAAGGGTTGTACGAATTTGATTGGAACAGTCGATAATGCGTTGACGTAGTTGCTCTTCAGTATTAATCGGCACTGAGTAAACCAAAGTTTTCAAGTGGCCCCAGAAGTAGAAATCTAATGGATTAAGATCTGGTGATCTTGCTGGCCAAGCTTGTGGACCACCACGTCCTATCCAACGCCTCTCAAAAACTTGGTTTAAATGATTCCTCACCGCTAGCGGAAAATGAGCTGGTGCACCATCATGCATAAAATACGTGATCTGCCTCTGTGCTATGGGAACTTCCTCCAAAAGTGCTGGTAGATCATGTATTAGAAAATTAAGGTAACTTTGACCATTTAGCCTAAAATGTTTATTATTATAAATAACAAGCGACTTTTCAAAAGGTGTCAAATTAACCTCGGGGGTAGAAAAAATGGTCCAATAAGTCTATCGCCAAGAATTCCCGCCCAAACATTAACTGAGAATCGAATTTGGTGTCGACTTTCCACAACAGCATGAGGGTTCTCATCGGACCAGTGATGTGTATTATGGTAATTGAAAATTCCATTTCTTGTAAACCCAGCTTCATCCGTGCATAAAATATTTGCCAAAAAAAGGGGTTCTTGTACCTGTTTTCTTAATAACCAACGACAGAAGATGACTCGAGCGGGATAGTCTGCCGGAGCAAGAGCTTGTACCCTTTGGATGTGATACGGATGCAGGAGTTGAGTCTTAAGAGTCATCCACACAGAATGGCGACTCACGTTTTCCCGCGCTGCAATTCTCCTTACAGATATCCCCGGATCTTCCTCTACATGTGCTAAAATGCGCTCCTCAACATCAGGTGTACGTACCATCAAGTTACGGCCACGGTCTTGGTTTCTATGTCCAAATGAACCTGTGTCTCTTAGGCGCTGATGAATTCTCGCAAATATCCGGTGAGAAGGTGCCCTGCGATTTGGATATTTTTGGACATACAAGCGCTTAGCCAAAAGACCGTTTCCGTTTGCTCTTCCATAAATAAAATGCATATCTGCCAGTTCACACACAGGGTATTCCATAATTTGTGAAATTTTACGTTTACGCACACTTCAACAACAATCAACTGACAAAAATATTTATGAACCAGAACATTTCTTTTGCGTACATGCAAAATAAGAGTTTGAGAATAGGGGATTGGGTCCGCGTATTGAATATTTGGTACTCGCGGTGTAAACTAGGCTAATGAATCAAATAAGTATGCATTTAATCAGGAATTTTGGTAATTGGTTTATTTCGTTTTTTAAAGCAATACGATGTTTTAAAAATCATGAAATTTAGATTTTTCAATTAATTATTTAATAACTACTTGTTTACTTTTGAAACCCCATAACTTTCATAAGTTTATGTTGTTTAACCAGTTAGCAGCCCATCAGAGCAAACTTTTTGCCTTCAATTTTCTCGAAAACCATCGTTCTGGGCGATGTGCAACAAGAGTACCTTTTTTGTAGGAAAAAGTATGTAGTTTTTAAAAAATGAACCCACGTTGCGAAGAAAATAACCTAAAAAAAGTTATTCACGAATTAACCCCCTACCCTTGCAAAAACTACCCTTTCCGATTTTCCAAATTATTTTTCAGTATCACCATTTGATTTTGGGTCAAAATTTATGGCAGAGGATTTTTTTTCGAAATTTTATCTCGTTTTTTAAGCCTACAATTTCAAAAAACCGTTTTTTAAATTTACCCTTTCAGTGCCCCTAACTCCCTTAATATGCATTTTCCACCCTATAGTTATAGGAACTTTTTTTAAAATTTTTAGGAGTACTATCCCCTCCGAATTTTTTTACACCATTTCAATGACACCCTATATTTCTAATATTTTCTGGAAGAAGAATAAACGAATTAGGTCCCTTAACATCATCGTCATTGCAAAAAGCATAAAATTGTCCACTCAGCCGTACCAATACGTAGTCGCTTCGCTCTTATATTTATTATTGGTCTGTGCAAACCATTTTGGAAAGTTTAGATCTTATCAGTGAAGATAATTTAAAGAATTCTTAAGAAATACTACACATTATCAAGTATAGTTAGGTCTGATTAGTCGAAGGGCGAAAGTTTAATGCGAACGAGAGTTCTTAGAATATCATGCTTCAAAGAAGGATAATGTGCTATAAAGGGTGTCCTGAAAAATATGGGAAATCTCTCGGATTTAGGTAGAAAATAAAAAAATAATATAGAACTTTCCTAAAAAAAATACTTCCTATAGGCCCTCCATACAAAGATACAGCCCCTTAAAAACGCCACTGGAAATTGGTTTTTCTTAAATAACTTTTGAAGTACTTTGTATAATTTAATAAAATTTTTACATGATCAACACTAGTAAGGACATCTTAAAACGAAGTCGTTAAAACACATATACCTTTTTTATTTAACCAGGGCCGCACTAGGTACATTATATGCAGTTAGAAAGCTTCCACTGAATGCTTTATAGTCCTAGGATATTAAGTCATTACTTCTACCCGTAGCCACATGGCAGCCTTTAAAAATCTTATTTTTCCCATTTTTATTTTTGTTCCGTCAAAGCGGAATGGTTACTTATTTATATATATATTTTTTTCTTTATTGGGTCTTGTGTTTAAATATAATTAACATGAGCTTTATTGGTTTTAAATTCTAATCTTATTCTAATTACTTTCGCGGCCTTTTATCGCGTCATAGTGAGACAGCCTTATTCTTTGACCGAGAAGAGTCGCACGCATCACCAGGTAGTACTGCACCGAATTTTGATGCAGACCAGAGAAGCGCATAAACCTTGAACAAAATAGGTTGCTCTCAATATACACACATATTTTTCGCGAGTGAATTCCAAAGACATTAAGTGCCGGCACGTCTTTAAGCAAAATAACCCTCCGGAGGTGAACCTGTGGGACAAGCAGTTTGAATTGGATAGAAAAAGAAGCGACAGCAAGGTAGGCCACCACTTTAATAGGGTTGTCTTAACCGTCGTAATATTTCATTCCACCTATAAAAATACAGTCCACTATTCTAATTTTACCCCCAACATTTTTGGTCACTTCGATCGCGGATTTGGATTTAAGATTTATTGCATATATTTAGCTAAAAATTATATCCAAAACGTGTAGTCAATAAATAACTAATGCATAAAAAACTCATGGTCAAACTGCTATCTTATCGGTAAACCTCATGTTAGAACTTTTTTTGGTCAAAGATAGAAATTCCGTTCTCGGGTCAATCTGATCATACCGTCTACCTGTCTCTCTCCTCACATCTAGCGTCTCGACGTTTCGCGTCGCGTTGCGCGTCAAGTACACCACGCACGGTGACGTCCGCTGTAGCGCCGCTGTCGATCGTCCGTCTTTTATATTGCTAGTGTCACGATTTTTATACAGAGTGAAATCAAGTCGGTTTCGTTGGCTTTACTTATTCATTTTCATACTCTTTGCGCGGACTTATAATTTGGTTTTCATTGTTGCCTCTTATAGTACTCTTACTTTATAGTTATACATCACCCTTTATTATATTTATATTAATATTTTATGACTTTTCGGTGAAAGATTTGGTAATTAATCTTATTACCCCCAAATATTAAGCCCCCTGGTTTGCCAAATCTTCTCTCTCTCTCTTTCTCTCTTTGTGATACTCATAGGCGATATTTGCCTCTCTCTTCTTATATATGGTATTATTTGTAATATTACTCATAATATCTCGCATAACTCCCTCAATTGTTTTGATTATATATTGTGACAGTTTCTCTCTATTTGCTATACCTCCTCAGAAATTTGTTGCAATTTAGTGTATCAAAACTATTTCATTTATATGGTCTCATCCATTTCTCCTTCTCTTTAATGCTCTTAATATCTCTTGATCTCTCTATATCTCTGCTCTTGCGTGAACAATTTTATAATTAATTTAATCAACTATACCCTTCACGCTTAACGTATAAAATAAATATACAAAAATAAATCCATTTTTTTTGAATCTCTGAGTTTATAGCTCTATATCAATAGGTATAAGTAGCTTGGTTAATTTCACCTCATTAAGCATTTTTTACTGTTTAATCAAAATAAGAAAAATAATAAAACCCCTTTCTCATTTTGTCTAAAACTTTGTTTTTTGCTCAGTATTGCTTTATCTCGGATTAAAATATTTAAATCCAAATTTAATTTTTTCTTCTTTCGCTCACGTTAATATGGCTGATAAAAAGCTAAGAGGCCTTATTGCTCAACGCGATAGTGCTGTTAGCCGCTTAGAAGAAATCAAAGTAGTTGCTGATAATGCCATTAATAATGTACGCCTTCATACACAGTTAAAAATTCGGGTCAAACACCTTGAAGGGATTGTTACTGAATTCAATAATCATCACGCCTCCATTTTAAATATTGCCGCTCAGGGTGATGATGATGATTTGGCGAATCAACAGGCTATTCGAAAACATTTTGATGAAAATTTTTATTCAATCCAAGCAACTTGCGCTGAATTATTTGATAATACTGAGCAAGGGGCAGAAAGGGCAACCCTCAGTCATGTTAAATTACCTAAGCTGGAACTTAAAAAATTTAATGGCACTATAAAAAATTGGAAGACGTTTATTGACCTCTATGATTCTATTATTCACAATAATTCAAGTCTTTCCAATGTAGAAAAATTTACATATCTTTTAAATTCCTTAGAAGGACCCCCACTAAGCATTGTTCAGTGTACTCCTTTAACTGATAATAATTATAACATAGCTTATAATACATTGAAGGGTAGATATGAAAATAATCGATTAATTTCGGTTAGTCACTGGCGTGAGATTGAAAAGACTGTGAAGCTTTCTGATGAGCATGATGCAAAATCTCTTCAAACTCTTTTAGATACATTTACTGAACACTTAACTGCAATTGAAAATATGGGTCACCCTGTCGCACAATGGGATTTCGTTTTATTTTACATGCTATTTGATCGCCTTGATTCAAGCACAGCCACGAGGTTCGAACTTGAGTGTGGTAAATCTCTAGACGAAATTCAAAATAAACACAAGCATTTTGAAATTTTATTAGACTTTCTTAAGAAGCAGTGTATCGCATTAGATACCGTCTCAAGCTCTTTTAAAGATGTAAAGCCTAGTACTTCTAAATATATAAAACAAACAGCAATGCCAAAGAGAACTTTTGTTGTTAGTGCTGCGTCATGTTACTTTTGCCACAAAAATAATCACTCAATTTATAAATGTTCAGAATTCTTAAGTAAAAATTCCCACGAAAGATATAAAATTGCAAAAACTAATAAATGGTGCACCAATTGCTTAGGTTTAAAACATAACTCGTTTAATTGCTCATCTCGTCGCCGCTGCGAAAAATGCTCCAAGCCTCATCATACCCTTTTGCACCATGACTCCTTTGAAGCTTCTCAGCCACCTGCCGTTGAGCAGGAATCTTCTACAAACTGTGAGTACAGATCTCAACCTGTTGCCTTGACCAATATCAAACCACACAAAAATACTGAAAGCTCTGTTTTATTGGCCACGGCACAGATTCGGGTTCTGGATTCCCAGGGTCAATTTATCAATGCGCGAATCTTATTGGACAGCGCAAGTCAAGTGAATTTTATTACAAACAAATTATGTAAACGTTTGGGCCTAGTCAAACGACCTCTTTCCCTGTTTGTTAAAGGTTTAGGTGACACTGTCTCAAATGTCTCTCATGAAGTCACATGCACCTTCATGCCTAAAGGTTTTACAAACCCCAAATTTTCTCTAGATTTTGCCATAATTCCAAAAATATGCGAAAACCTTCCCTCTTCAGATTTACCCACAGATTGCTTCACTCAGTTTTCTCATCTCGAGCTGGCAGACGAAAGTTTTAATGTTTCGGGTCCTATTGACATGTTGGTTGGAGGTGATGTTTTTGGTTTTCTTGTGAAGCAAGGCCAGATATCGCAGTCCATAGATAAGCCTGTCGCTCTAAATACTAAGTTAGGGTGGATAATTATGGGTCGTGTGCCTCACCAGGAATCTATTTCTCGCTCAATTCCTAATAGCCTTTGCGCTACTGTGGGCTCCACACTTATGGATATCGTTAAAAGATTTTGGCAACTGGAACAGATTCCTAATTACAGTCCTCATTCTCCTGATGAGGTTGCTGCAGAGGAATTTTTCCAGAGGACACATACTCGAAATTCCTCAGGAAGATATGTCCTTCAACTTCCTTTCAAAAATTTGGAACTGCCAGTTTTTGAAAATACTCGAGATATTGCTCTGCGCAGATTTTATTCTCTTGAGCGGCGTCTGGAGTCTAATCCCGAGCTCCATGATGAATATCGCGCTTTTATGCAGGATTTTCTTGACACTGGACATATGGAAATCCTACCCTCAAATATAGATATAAAAAACTCTTATTATATACCCCATCACTGTATTCTTCGTCCGGAAAGTTCAACCACAAAACTTCGTGTTGTTTTCGACGCCTCCGCGAAGGCTGCAAATAATATTTCTCTCAATGACACTTTGTTAGTCGGCCCCAAGCTTCAACAGGATATATTTCACTTGCTGTTAAAGTTTCGCATCCATGCTGTTGCATTCACTGCTGATATTAAGCAGATGTTTCGACAAATTCTCATAGATCAACCCTGTAGAAATTTTCAAAGAATTTTATGGAGGTTTTCAAAGTCTGATCCTGTGAGAGACTATCAACTGAATACCGTAACCTACGGTGTAGCTTCTTCACCATACCAAGCTATTAGAACTCTCACTCAACTTGCTAGGGATTATAAGTTTAAATTTCCTAGGGCATCTGAAGTCTTAGAGAATGAAATATTCGTGGATGACGTAGTTAGCGGTACTGATTCTATCGAATCAGCTCTTGCCCTTCAGCAAGAACTAATTTCGTTGCTTTCTCTTGGTGGCTTTGAATTGCGAAAATGGGCGAGTAATACGCCTTTATTAATATCTCATTTAGACACCTCTTTGACACAGTTGAACCCCCTTTCCTTTGATAAAGAGACTGATTCCATTGTCAAGATTTTAGGCTTGCAATGGAATCCTCTTAGTGATTCTTTTGTCTTTAAAATAGAATCTATAGTAAAACCATGTACAAAAAGAAACATTTTATCTAATTTGGCTCGTATTTTCGACCCTTTAGGATTTCTTTCCCCTGTTACTGTCTCTTTGAAAATAATTATTCAACAATTATGGTCATCTGGACTAGACTGGGACCAACCTGCTCCTAACTCTATTAAAGAATACTGGTCTTTATTTAAAGAAGGTATTTCTACCCTATCGAGCCTTTTATTACCTCGAAAGATTATCCCTTCCCAGATGAAATTGTGTGAGATGCACGGCTTCTGCGATAGCTCGGAAAAGGCGTATGCAGCTGTGGTCTATTTTCGCATAATTACTTATGATGATAACGTTCAGACGTATTTGCTATGTTCTAAGAGTAGAGTAGCTCCTCTTAAGACAATCTCGATTCCAAGGCTAGAGTTGTGCTCGGCTGTCTTATTGGCAGATTTAATGTCATCAGTTAAAGAAGCGCTAGCTGATTCTATAAATATTTCGTCATTGTTTGCATGGACTGACTCCACCGTAGCTTTAAGCTGGATAAAGTCTTCTCCCCATAAATGGACTACTTTTGTAAGTAACCGCGTATCGTATATTCAGGAAAAATTATCTGCGGATTGCTGGGCTCATGTTAAGTCGGAAAATAATCCCGCTGACTGTGCAACCAGAGGTCTTCTTCCCTCCGAGTTACTTCACTTCGAAAAATGGTGGGCCGGACCCGGTTTTCTAACATCCTGTCTCACTAAATGGGTTAACGATTCTTACACGTCTGACGATAATATGGACCTTGAAAAAAGGAAGATTGTATTATTAGCCTCAACTCCAGTGGTTGACTTATGGAATAATTTTATCTCAAGATTCTCCTCTTTATCCAAAATTATTCGTGTTTTTGCATATGTTTTACGCTTTTGTGCATATGTAAAGGCTCCAAAACTCTTTAACAATAAAGGTCATGTAACATTGGCAGAATTGGATAGAGCTCTCTTACTTTTAATCCGAGAAGTTCAGAAAGTTTCATTTGCTCAAGAAATGGCAGAACTTTCGAAATCCAATCCTAATCTAACAATATTACCGAAATATATTCGGAAGCTCTCTCCTTTTTTAGACAAGGATGGTGTCCTCAGGGTGGGCGGACGATTGAAACACGCTTCACTTTCTTATAATCATAAACACCCCTGTCTATTGCCCAGTGATCATCGAATTACCTCTCTCATCATTGAACAAACTCACATTAAATATATGCACCCTGGTTTACAAACTACCCAATTCCTACTCAGTCAACGCTTTTGGATTCCTTCTTCAAGAAGAATTATTAAAAAGGTTTTGTCTTCCTGCATGCGTTGCTTTAGGTGTAACCCTTCATCACAAGTTCCTCTTATGGGTGATTTACCGTCCTTCAGAGTAAATCAAGTAAAATGTTTCACCAAAAGTGGTGTGGATTTTGGAGGGCCATACTTAATCACTATGGGCAAGCATCGTGGCAGCAAAACTTGTAAGGCTTATATTTGCCTTTTTGTCTGCTTGTGCACAAAGGCTCTTCACCTGGAACTGGTTACAGAGCTATCAAGCGATGCCTTTCTGGCCGCATTAAGGCGCTTTGTTTCTCGCCGAGGTCGTGTCACAGACATGTTTAGCGATTGTGGGACGAATTTTGTGGGTGCGTCAAACGAGTTGATGCAAAATATGCGTAATGCATCGATCCACGAAGGCATAGTGTGGCATTTCAACCCCCCTTCAGCTCCAAATTTTGGTGGAATTTGGGAAGCTGGAATTAAGGCCGTAAAGGGCCATCTACATCGCGTAGTTGGTTCGCACATCCTCACCTATGAGGAGTTTAATACTGTCTTGACCTCAATAGAGGCAATCCTAAACTCTCGACCTCTCTGTTCATTAAGTAGCGACCCTAATGACTTAAACCCTTTGACCCCTAGTCATTTTTTGAATTTTGAACCCTTAAATACCTTCGTTGAATCCGACCTAACAGAGATTAAATTGGGTCGTCTTTCGCGCTGGCAACTTATTCAACGTATCCACCAGGATTTTTGGAAGAGGTGGCATAATGAATATTTACACACTCTTAATCAGAGGTCGAAGTGGTATGATACAAGTAAAGCCATTGAAGTTGATTCGTTGGTATTAATAAAGGAGGATAATGCTCCACCCCTTTCGTGGTTGTTGGGTCGTGTAATAGAATGTTTTCCAGGCAGGGATGGCATTACGCGTGTTGTAGCGGTAAAGACGCATAAGGGGATACTGCGCCGTCCTGTCTCGAAGTTATGTTCATTACCGAACAATTAGTTTTTCCTGCGGAAAATTTATATTTCGCGTTAGAATTCATGCTTTTTTTTTATTTTTGCTCTTTTTTTTTTACTTAAAATGTGGGACATTTTAGGTGGGCGGTATGTTCCGTCAAAGCGGAATGGTTACTTATTTATATATATATTTTTTTCTTTATTGGGTCTTGTGTTTAAATATAATTAACATGAGCTTTATTGGTTTTAAATTCTAATCTTATTCTAATTACTTTCGCGGCCTTTTATCGCGTCATAGTGAGACAGCCTTATTCTTTGACCGAGAAGAGTCGCACGCATCACCAGGTAGTACTGCACCGAATTTTGATGCAGACCAGAGAAGCGCATAAACCTTGAACAAAATAGGTTGCTCTCAATATACACACATATTTTTCGCGAGTGAATTCCAAAGACATTAAGTGCCGGCACGTCTTTAAGCAAAATAACCCTCCGGAGGTGAACCTGTGGGACAAGCAGTTTGAATTGGATAGAAAAAGAAGCGACAGCAAGGTAGGCCACCACTTTAATAGGGTTGTCTTAACCGTCGTAATATTTCATTCCACCTATAAAAATACAGTCCACTATTCTAATTTTACCCCCAACAATTTTCTTTACAGCACCTGTTCAGATGTAATTTGCTTGTAGGTGTGTTATTACAAATAAAATATAATGAATAATATGAATTTAGTTAAAACATTTCAGCTAAGCTAAAAAAATTTTAATGCAAAGATTTATTAATGCATTTTTGTATTCTATGATAAATTCTAAGCACATTTCATGTATAACACCCCATACCAATCTTGAACTGTTTTCAAGATATCACAATTGAAAATTAAAATTTTTAAAAACTTTACCTGAGTGTAAATATCACTAAATGATTTAACTTGGAGAAATACGGCTTGCACTTTTCTATCTTAGTTTTTCATAAGCTTTAATAATAAATTTAGATCTAACTGAAGCTTAAATTTTAAACAAATTAAAAATTTCTAGTTTCAAAATGTCAAGCAAATAACGCCCTTTTTTAATAAAGGTATTTTAATAGAAACGTTGGTACAAAGCAAAATTTCTTAATTAAATAAAAATCTTTAGCATCTGTGCTTGATGATATATTCAGGGCCTGCGATGAAGGCTACATAAATATTTTAGTACTTCTAGACTTCTCCAAGGTCTTTGATACTCTGGATCACCGTCTCCTATTAGCTAAGCTAAAATATTATGGGTTCGACGCGGACTCTCTTCAATTAATTAATTCATTTCTAAGCAAACGGTCGCAAAAGGTGGTCTATAACAATATTACGTCGAATGCATTGGATGTTCTGTCGGGTGTGCCACAAGGAGCTATTTTATCACCCCTTCTATTTATTATTTACACTATTGATATAATTCTCGCACCTAAATACTGTAAAACACAAGCATACGCGGATGACACACAAATCTATGTCTCTTTTGATTATTATTATTGAACAAATCAGGTAATTAAAGAATTATTCGTTGAACAGAACCTAAACTTAAATTCTGACAAAACTAAACTATTATGTATTGGCAGCAAAATCAAAAGAAACTCTATTAAAAACAACTTAAAATTAAAAATAAATGATACTACATTAAAATTTGTATCCAGCGCAAAAAATCTTGGCTTAACTATCGACGAAGATCTCAGATTTAGTGCACACGTTCTGAATATAACAAGAAAAAGCTTCTGTGCGCTGAAATTATTATATAATAATCGGCACATTCTTAACTACTCGTTGAAAAAAAGTTTATGCGACACATTAGTACTCTCACATTTCAACTATGGTGACTTTATATGTCTTACAGCTATCGATAAACAAAAAATACAAAGGGTACAGAACGCATGCTTTCGATTGATCTACGGAATCAGGAAGCATGACCATATTACTCATAAAATTGTAGAATCTAACTGGCTAAATATGGAAAGCCGTAGAAAACTACATCTTTCAAATTTTGTGCATAAGCTTCTCAATACCACTAACACCTCGAATACTCTTAAAAATAAATTTCTGCCAAGGACAAGCATGCATGGACAAAATATTAGAAACAAAAATAAATTCTCCATCCCGTTACATAAAACATCTATGTATAAAAGATCCTTTTCATATAATGCAATCACCTTATATAATTCCATACCTGATAATTTTAAAATATTTAATATTAACAAATTTAAATACAAAATGCGTTTGTTTTTATTTAATCAACAAACTCACCATGAATAAGAAAGGATTTTTTTTTCTTTCTTACTAAAGACAAAAAGACACTTAAAATGAGCATGTTGAGGCAATACTTAAAGAAATAAAAAATAAATAAAAAAAATGGGAGAATAACCAGGAAAAGTGTATCTGACTTGTGTAATAAACCAACCTTATAATATATTTGAAGAATTTATAAACAGGTATTGGCATTGTATGCTGAACCAGACTAGGCTTTGAAATTATTTCAAAATAGAACTATCTACTTTTTAAAGAAAATCTCTACCTGCTACTGGATAAAGCTATATTACGGTCTTTTGTATCGCACAGTTTGTCGTTGTGTATAATAATTCTTTAAGTAACTTTTTTTTTTCTTTCTACAGTGTGTGCGTACATTTAAAGAGCTATTCGCTAATAAAGTTGATATTGTTTTATTTTCACTTCAGAGGGATTAGGTAGGTTAAGTAAGAGTAGCCACATGGCTAGACTTCGCCTCTCTTATATCCCTATAGAAATGTATGTATGATAATCACAACTGTAAATTATTTGTTTGTTAAATAAAAGACGTTTATTATTATTATTAAATATTCAAAATGTTTTTTTTGCACTTCCTGACAATACGCAAAGTTGAAATAAAATTTGTCAATAATGTTTCGAATCATTTTTTGTGTAATTTTACCAGCTGTTATGCGTTGTTTTAAATCTTCAGGTTTAGTGACAAAAACTCTATTTTAGAAATGGCCCCAAAAAAATTAATCTGAAGGGGAGAGGTCTTGGGACTTAGCTGGCCATTTTACGGTACCCCCTGCCTATCCATCTATTTGGAAACGTAAAATTTAAATAATCACGCATCATTCGGCTATAGTGTGGAGGAGCTCCATCTTGTTGAAACCATGCTTGTCTATAGTTTGGACCGGCCAAACGACTAATTTCAGGGGACTAATTCATGGGGTTTTGAAGCATTTCTAAATACTTTACAGAAGTCAGGTTTTCCTCAATAAATTACGGGCCAATTATGTGGATTTCAGATATCGCAACCTACACGTTAATTTTTTGAGGATACTGAGTATGCACTTCCCGCATCCAATATGAATTTTTATCGCGGTATTATGGCGGTTTAAAATGCCATGAAGCATAAACGTAGCTTTATCCGAAAACGCAATGTTTTTTAATTATTTGTTATTTAAAAGTTCGGACCGGAAATTCGACCCTCCTGTCAAAATCATTTTCCAAAAGTTCTTGCACCAAGTGAATTTTATAAGAACGGAATTTATTTTATTTTAAAATTACCTCAACCTATGACTTAGGTGCCCCAATTTCTTGAGTGGTTTTTCTCAATAAGCTGTAAGGATTTTCAACGAAACATTGTAAAACTTCTAAATTTCTTTCATCATTTGTTGAGGATTTTGGCCCACCAGATCTACTCCTTTCTTTAATGCTGCCAGTTTCGTTGAACCTCTACTATTTTCTGAGCAGTTGATAAAGTAATTGGATTTCGATTTGGAAATAATCATTAAATAAATTAGCGACTCCTTAATGGTCTAATAGGACCTCCATAACCCCTTAACCTTAAAAATGTAATTTTTTCTTTTTCAATTAATTGAGCCATTCGGACAATATTGAACTTAGCAAAGACGCCAAATTTATTAATCAAAGTCAAAGTGTCCCATCTACCGCAGGTGACACAAAAAAAATACCGAGACTTAAATTATTTTAAAGCCTGATAGAGTTTTTAAAAATTTTGATTTTTAAATGTTGATCTTTCGAAAACAGTTCAAGATTGATATAGGGTGATTGATATAGAATTTATCATAGAATCGAAAAATGCATTAATAAATGAGGTATTCTTTTTAAAATAATAAAGTTGACAGCTGCCCAATCTCCTTGGCGCACCCTGCATATTTTATATTCGGAGCGTTTTCCAACCAGGTAATTTGTTTACCTGTAAAAAGTATTTTTCCAGACTTTTTGGACACACTGTATATTAGATGCTGATAAAGATAATACAACAGTAGTTATCAACAGAGATAATTATGCCAAAAAAGCTAAGTGTATAAATTTATTGACACAGGCACGTATAAAATACTAAAAAAGAACACCAGTATAACAGTTTTGAATAAAAATATTAAATTCATTGATTCAATAGTAACAAATGGTTATATTAGTATAGAAGAAGGAAAAATCTAAGGAGCAGAACCACTAAAATTTATTGTTAGTTTAAAATACATAAAAATGGCGCACCTCTTAGACCAAAACTTTCAATAACAAAACTCAATAAAATCAAATATAATTTACACCATTTTGTGTGACTAATGGGATAAATGCTACATAGGATAAAATTAGAGAACATAAAAATGGTCAAAAAACTTTCAATCAAAAAAAACTGACAAGAAACAAAAAATGTATGTACCAACAACCTAACTATAAAAAAATAATTATTTCAGAAATGATTCATATTAAAAAAAACAATTGTTTCATTAAAAGTTTTTTCATTATGTATTTTAATATAAAACTTAAACTAAAATAAATATCGACAGTGAGAAAATTTTTAATTGTAAAGTATTTGTTTCTCTTTTTGTTGCAATACCTTTTTTTTCTTATGGGTATTTGCATGTCATACCTACTTCATCTTATATGGAAACATTAGTTTAATACATACATAAAAAATCAATTTTATCTATCTTTGTTTATTTAATAGTACAATGCTGAAAAAGAAAAATTAAGAAATGGTACCTTTCTCTTATAATATGGTCAAGTTAACACCATAACCAAACCCTTGGCATTCATTTGGAACTTTTTTGCAAATACAATTGACTATGTTGGGTGAAACAATATTACAATAAACAATATTACAATAATTCAAATGGGATAATACTAATGTTTCATACAAACTGAACCTAGTTGGGGGAAGAATCTATGCATATACAATAAACTAAGTTTTCCAAAACTTTACTGCATAATTATATGACTCCAGATCTGAATCGATTTAAAGACCCAAAATCTTGCAAGTGTCTACTGGGCTCAACGGAATGCCATTTAGAGTTAATGAAAAACGCTAGTCATTCAAAATAGTTTCTTTAGTTTATCGCCCTCTAGCGAAACTTAAAAATAATTTTTAGAATTTTCTCATGACCATTTTTATTAAATTATTTAATTAAAGAATCTATTGTTGACATTAGATGTATAGGTTCTGAGATACAGCCGCTTACCTCGATTATTTGCCCATCCTATAAGCTACAATTCAAACCATATGGAAAGGTGTAATAATATAAGTAGGTATGTTATTTAATTAATCTTTTAAAACTGCAAGTTGACCGTCCCTTAAACTTCCAGAATATGCCATTTATGAGCCTGGAGCTTGGAGTAAAAATGATATTTAAAACAGGGCAATTCTGTGTCTTGAAATGGATTTTTTTTTACACACCTATGCACTGAGAAAGTTTCAATCTAAATTTTCTTAGGATTAGGAAGTTTAAAATACGCATAAAATATTAATAGAAAATCTAAACCTTTTGTGCACATAAATTAAGTATTAAAAAACTTAAAATAAAACACTTCTCTCTCTTTGCTGTCCTTTTATAATACCATAACCCACATCATAAATAGTTGTATTGAGAACTCATACTTGCCAAAAAACTGAAAAATGACTAACGTTTTGCCTCTAGCTAAAGTTAATAACCCTACTGAATTAAGTTAACTAAGATCAATATCAATCTTGCCAACTTTCTCAAGAATTTTGGAAAAAGCTATGGAAACTCAGATAATTAACTCTGCTTATAGATTTAGTATTACTCCTTCAAAACAGTCAGGATTTAGAGCCCGATATAGTTGCTCGACAGTACTGTGTGATATAGTGGCCGATATTGTTACTTCTCAATACTCTGGAAATGCAACTATCTTGATACTAATATATTTCACCAAAGCATTTGATATTATGATCTCAGAGTATATTTGATATCAGATTATAATATGATTATAATTTTAAAATATATAGGATTTAAGGAAGCTTCATCTTCTTTAGTTAAATCATTTTTGTCAGACAGAAAACAGCGAGTTTGCCTTGAGGAAAAAATCAGAATTTTTGACTGTCTAATCAGGAGCACTTGAGGGTAGTATACTTGGCCCACTTCTATACACGTTCGGCGCTTGAAAAATTTCGAACATGATTTTTGCGTAATGTGTAAAAAGGAGACGGAGTAGAGCGAGAACAAACTTGGCCCACCCTGGGCGGCTATCGCGTCGTCGTTGCGCTTATCAGTCCGGTCAAAGTTCGGTTGAAATTCCTCGCATACCTATGTACGTGTGGCTAACACGAATCATGTTTACAATTTATTTCAACCTTTGGTACGAAGACGGATACAGGTATAAAATAAAAATGGTTTTCACTATTGATCAAAAGATTAATATCATTAAATGGTATTGGCGATCGGGAACCTCGTCCAACACCTGACGCTAGGATTGAAAAGGAGGTCAATGTGTGTGCTTTTGTGGAAGTAAGTGAACCTTGTTCTAGCTACCGAATTTCTGAAGAACTTGATATTCCAAGTCGTACAGTGCGTGATATTTTGAAAAGAAATAAGTACAAAGCCTATAAAATTAAAAACACTCAAGAAATTTTTCCAGAAGATCAAATAAAACGCTTCGAGTTTTGTGAAACCTTAAGAGAAAAAATTGATCAAAATGACGACTTCACAAGTAATATTTTATTTACAGACGAGTCATCTTTTTCTCTTCTAGGTCGACATAATTCTTCAGTCGTGAGATATTGGTCTCGGGAAAATCTACATTTGAGTGTACCATTACGAACTCAATACCCGCAAAAGGTAAATGTTTGGGCTGGTATTTTAGCCAACCACATTGTATAGGGCCTTTTTTTATTTATGGTACCTTAAACTCTGAGAGATATTTACTTTTATTGCAACAAAATATTATACCCGCTGTACGAAACTTGAATGTTAATCTTGAGGAAATTTGGTTTTAACAAGACGGATGTCCCGCTCACAACACTAGACAAGTGCAGGACTATTTAACAAACACTTTTTCTGAACGGCTTATTTCCACAAGAGGTACTATACCATGGCCTCCACGATATCCAGATCTGACGCCTTGCGACTACTTGTTATGGGGATGTTTGACAGAAATTCTTTACCAACACCGACATGAAAGAGTCGTTAATTTGGACGAATTACGGCTTAGAATTATTAATATTTCTAGGTCCATTACACCTGAAATGTTAGCCAATGTACGTAGAGAATTTTACGACAGGTTGGGATACTGTGAAGCCCAACAAGGAGGTGTATTTGAGTATTGTGTTTTAGTGTGCGCGTGAAATTCCAATACTTGATTCGAGGCTGACCTACCAATCTCCAAGCGCTTGCTAAACATCACTGCGAGCCAGTGTTGCCAGAATAATTCTTGTATATGTAACAGACAAGCCAACCAAAATGTAATAAAATGCTATACAAATGTAATAGATTATCACTTATTACTAAAAATACAAATTATTCACAAAATTTCGTGTCGCCGAGTTAGTAAAGACATAAAAGCAATTTTTAACGGACAAAATTATTGATAGGAAAAAAGTGAAATAAAAAACGCATATATGGTATGCTCCTACATTTCCTGCAACCCTTAATACACCCAAATATAAGAAGCAATGGGTGTGGCCGAGCGAAGGATGCTATTTTTATGTTTCACCATTTTATGAATAAAATCTAGTCATTATTTTATCGAAAACTTATGGATATATTACCTAATATTATTACTATTAGAAAATAAAATTAATAAAAAACTCATTTAAAGTCTTTTATTTCTTTATTTATATAGGATTATTATAGATCTAAAAAATACCAACAAAAACAGAACGCACCAAAGATAATTCTTAGATATCTTACAAACCTAATGAAAAAAAATTACATAACTGTAAGTATAGGAACGATAGGAACTAATATGAATACAAATATAGTTGGATCAATGGATCTTTGCGTTTATGTCATCACGTGTTCAAGGTCGATGTTTATATGAATCAATCACTTGTCAAACCAGCATCAGTGGCGGCTGCATTTAATTTTTAAACTTAAAAAAAATAGGTTTTTATGTCCAATTTCCGTGGCGGCGATTTTCGTCAGAGATGAAATCTGCGATTCTTTGAAATTTGTTTTTAGTATATTGTGAATTTTAGGGCAGCTAAATTTAAATTACTCACGTCTTTTCTACTTATAAATGCAATAGGTACTTCATAGAATTTTTTGAGATACATATTTATTTTTAATTCCAAGTTTTTGACATAAGGTACTTCATACACAGTGTCTTTTAGGACCTCATAAAAGTTATCATAAGATTTTTTTTTACTTCACAATAAAATGTTAATAACAATTTTTAATAAAGAAAGATTTTCATCGAAAATAGACAGTATACATTTTATATAACGATAAATTTCCATGAACTTTATTCCTTTAAAGCTCATGAAAAGCTTTAACACTTTGTATGAGGGTTTGAGACATAATTATTATGTTTTCATGAGCGTTTTAAACAAAACCATTATTATTTCTTTATTGCAGTCCTATTTCTAAAAACAAGTTATTGACAAAAAAAAAAACAAAAAATGAATCATTTGTACCTCCATTCAAATTTTTCTTTTTTTTTACAAACAAGAGATGTAGCTAATAAGAGATACTTATTATGATAATATCCTAAAAGAAATGGAGCAACCCGTATATTATACCGTAACCCAAATAATATTCTTACACCAAAACATTTTTTTCAAAACAAGTTTTTTCTCATTGAACAAAAAAATATCAATAAGTTTAAGATAGAAAATTCAATTATGAATAATCACTGTCACTATCTTCCGAGCTAGTTTCACTGTTTAAACTAATCAGAATTTTGGGGTATCTCTTCAATAATGACTTCCCTATCATACCAGTCCTTGATTATTTTTCCAGTGTGGCAAACCTTAGCGTTCCATACTTCTGGTGTACATTTCTCTAATGATTTTTTCCACATATCCAGTACATTTTCATCTTTATGCCCATTTTCACCAATATGGGTATTGTAAAAATTTTTGGCATCTGCGCAAATCATCTCAATCGCATTAAATTGACAATGATAGAGTGGCAATCTTAAAACTTTATGTCCATTTTCTTGCAATATTTCATCTATTTTATATTGCTTTGGCCTTTTGTACATTTTTGCTATGCTTAATAACTCAGGCTTAAACATTTGTCTATTGTATGGTATATTATTTTTCACTAACCACTCAGCAATTTCTTGTTGTTTCCATAAGGATGAAGGTTGCTTTTCTAGCTGGACAGAATGGTATGGAACATTATCCTTTGTAATTAATGAAGGTTCCTTTAGATTTAGGATCAACTGATTTTCAACCCACTTCGTAAATAGTTCGTGGTTCATTTCTCCATGATAATCCAATGTTTTAGATTTGGAGGCAAAAATTAAACTGGCATTTTTAATAAATCCTCCACTATGTCCAGCATGCAACACAAGAAAACGTTTTCCACCAAAACCACCTGGCTTACGAACACTCTTAACACTATTGTCTTGCCATGATCTCATCTTGCTGCCTTTAGAAAAGATCCAAGTTTCATCCAAAAACAAAAGTTGACGTGCAAATGGTGAGTTTTTGTTTTCCATATACTTTCTGAAAAAAGCTGCCCTCATTGAAGATATATTGGTTGCCTCCATTAATGCACATCTGTTATCATCCTTAAGGTATTCAAATCCCAGGTTAAAGAGGAGTGTTTGAAGGCTTCCATAACTAATGTGAAGAATTTCTTTTCGATGTAGCTCTTCCTTTAGCATATGAATTGTAACTTGTTTTTCTGAAAAGATAAAATAAAATGTTTAGCTATAAAATAATGCAGTGTAATAATGTTGTACTTACTTTGTGCATACATGTCATACAATGTACTACGAACATCCATTTTTGTAAATTCCTTTCCTTTCCTTCCTCCGTGGCCGGTCCTTGCCTGGTGTTGAGGGCAACTCATTTCGGTCTTTGGAAATTTTTATGCTTGATACTGTTCAAAGGCTTATCTTCAAAGTATCAGCAACTCTGCAAAGTTTTTTCAAATTTATTTACTAAAATAAAAAAATTTAACTATTATTTATAATGTTCATTATTACTATAACTTATATTTTTTATTATAAGGTTATGTCTACCCATCCTCATTATAGCATATTTCATAATAATTAAATTTTTTAAGTCTATTTAGCATATTGAAATTCTAGGAATTCAGTTTTAGGTTTTGAAAATTCACATGTTTATCAAATTTAATTCCACAATGAATAGTGTGGTAGACATTTCCTAATTATTAATCAAAAATTAAAATAATATTTACCTCTTGGATAGCATTTAAGGAAATTAGGGGTCCCTTATTATCTCTTTCAGACGTAAAGTACGAGATTAAATTTCCAACAAGCATACGAGCTTGAGAATTCAAGCGTTTTTCAGGCATTTGAATGTTAGGTTAAATACCGAACGGCACAAAATAAGTTCTCAAAAGAGCTGTTTGTAAAACAGAAAAAGGTTTGGCAAAAAACTATTTCAATAGAGCTTCATCCAAACACAAAACACAACGATGAACAGTAAATAAGAAAACAAAACAAATCAAATTTCTCTGAAACCCTTTGGCAAGGCAAAGTCGAGAACATAAAGAAACAGGGTTGCTTGTGGTTGCAGACGAAGATTTAAGATGTACAAAGAACTTTCCACAAAATGTACTAAACATGAGGTGTTATTACAGCAAATTCTAAATTAAAACTTGTTTTATTTACAAGCCGTGGTTTCCTTTCTTCATTAGAAGAAAACAAGTTATTTTTTTAATATCTAAACATAAAACATATATTATACCAGTATACTTCTATATAAAAAATGTATTATATTTAGTACATTTTTGCAAAAACGGGCACCCTCCCGGAAGGAAATAATCGATTTTAAAACCCGACGGGGAGCCAATGATGTTGAAAGTTTATCATAGACATGCGATCGGATGTTTGTCCTTATCTAACTCATAACTGTCGCTCCGACCGTAGGTCTTGTATTTTGACGACTTACGTTCTGTGCTCTTTCTTATTTGATTTGTCTAAATTAGAAAGAGAGCGGATGAGAAACAATTTTGTTGAGTTGAATGATAGTTTAGTGACGTGAACGCAAAGATCCATTGATCCAATTATAATCTAGGTAATAATACAAAAAACTTTTGGTACATCAGACTTAAGAAAATTAGACTAATTATATGTATAATAGGTACTTACTACGTACGTAAATGCACTTCTAAGCCACTAATAGGTTCATAAACCATAAACTTAACTTACAAACAAAAATTAAAAACTCCAAAAAAATATTTCAACCAAAAACATTTCCTAAAAATTAATATGTAGATATAATACTCCAGGCAGATACTAATACATAAACTTAACAATAATAAATCACTAATTACAAAAACAAATCAAAAATGGCAACCAAAGATTAGTTCTAGGGTAGAAAAAAAGGAACATAAATTCGTCACAATAAAATAATCATTATAGTTAATCAATAATTAATTTTTTTCTTCAATAAAGAAGGTGACGGTTCCCAATTATAACAGATCTGGTCATTTAACATTTCTTTGGTATGTAAAATGGTATCTAGTGTTTGAATTTCCAGACGATTTCTCAATTTCGCTTTCAGCAAAGTTACTTGCGAAAATCTTCGTTCAGCCGCAGCAGATGAATGGGGTAGAGACAAAAGACTTTGCATTAACTTTGTTAAATTTGGAAACATTAATTCATTTAAAGTATCTTTCATTAAGAAAATGTTTGACCAGAATGTCTCGAAATCTGTAGCCTCTATTTTTTTAAATTCTGATAAATCAGCTAACATTCTCCACTCAATATTTAGGCTTTCAATATCATCCACTAGTTGGGGAAAATGAGTTTGTACAGGTAATGAAATGCTGGGATTGCTGGGTATTTCACCAGACATTGCCACTTGCAAGTTTAAGATTTTAATAAAATTTAAAACAAAAGTCAAATCTTTTTTTTATTTGCGTACAAAGCTCAATATAAAAATCTAATGTTCTTAATTTAAAGTTATGAACTTCATTTTTTTCAATGTTGGGCTTTGTCATTAAGGCTTCAGTTTTAGCACCAAAATAAATTTGATCTAAGGAAAGGAAATTAGATGGATTTTTACAGTCAACCAAATTAAAATCTATATGACCAATAGTCTTTTTTTAAATAATTTCTGAGTATCATGCGATACACATCACTTACTCTAGTGACTAGGTTAAAAACCTTTGGTTCCTCAGCTCGAAATTCCATATTCAATTTGTTTATCAAATCTAGAATATAGTAAAATACATCTTATATGTAGGGTGTTACAGGCAATTCAAAATGTTTTTTGTTGAATTCAAGTTTTCCTGAAAGCATTCACCTCTAAAAAACAGTATTAGAGCATCCCAGTTCTCTAAAGTTCGGTCTACAGCAGCCTAAAGTTAAAATAAGAAATATTATTAGTATGTAAAAACCCACGGAAATATATTTTAGTTAATTTACCTGTTAAGAGAGCCATCTGGTTTGAGAAGGATGAAGCATTTTGTGTGGCTTTAGCTGACAAAAAACTTGAAATTCTTGAAAGCATTCCTGGCGTTTGCTACTATGTGAAAAGTAATTATATATTGACCGGATAAAGTCCTCTACACTCCTTGGAAGCTTTTTTGATGCTGCTGAAGAGCAAAGGTGGAAGCTATGACAAACACAGCCAAGCACAAAAATGTTAGGTAAAATATTTTTTAACAGCTTTTGCACACCTCCCATGTTCCCCATCATTACAGCAGCATTGTCAGATGTAAAACCTAGTAGGTTTTGAATTGGCACCTGTATATTTCCCAAACATTCACAAATGGAATTATAAATGCCTTGGGCAGTACAGTCTTGCACCCTTAAAAGTCCCAGAAATGTGTCTCTAGATCTTTGGTGTATTTTGTCAAAATACCGAGCTATAAGAACTAATGATTTTTGGGTACTTATGTCTGTGGTCTCATCAATTATAAGTGAAAAGTGCTGCTTCTGCAATATACTTGTTATCAAGTTTATTTGTTCCTGAGCTAAACAATCTTTAGTCAATTTTGTAGCTTTTGTTCTGTTGCATTTAAGTTTTTTAGCCACATCTGAATCAGGAAAAAATGAAATTAATAATAGTGTTAAGTGATCCATTATGAGGGATGGTAGATTATGCTCACTAATAAATGCTACAAGTTTAAGCTCAGCCCGCCTAACAGATTTCTCCACTCGATCATTTTTTTTTACAAAATTTATTATTTTTGGGGTATTTTTCGCTATTATTAGGGTGCTATTACACACTTTGCAATAAAAGTCCCCATTTTCATGTAGCCATTTAAATGTTATGGTCCATTGCTTTCTAAAATTTTGTTTGTATATTTTTTCTTTCTTCTGCTTTGCAGGCATTACCTCACTTGTACTTGCTCTGGCTTCCTCGGCACGACTGCAACCAGCAACAGGTTCTATCACTTCTGTGACACTGTTAGAACTTGAGCTTTCTTGTTGTTCTTGTTCTGCTGTCTCTTGTGGTTTAACAGACTGTTTGGGTTTTTTATTAGAAACATAAAATATTTATATTTTTTAGTTTCATATACAATTGCATTAAAATATACCGGGAGTCTAAGGAAATTGGTTCGCCATTATATTTTGTTTAATTTTAAAGTTAAAATAATAAAATTCGGTGTAGGTAACATTTAAAGTTAAAAAAAAAACTCTTCTACCTACCTGTCCATTGCAAAATAACTATAATGGGGTGTCTTAGGAATTCATTGTATGTCCTTTCCTTGTTAAAATCTTATCACACGCACAACTCCTCTAATAGAAATGACTAAAGCTTACTAGAAAAACGACCAACAAAATATGAAAATTTATATCTGAATTATCATAAACATAACTTCTATAGTATAAAATAATCTTATCCTTGTCTTTCTCGCATGGTCTAAGGCAACGACCGTAAAGAGAAGGAACAAGGATAGAAAACAACGCGTAGTCTGTAGCCTTAGCGCGAAGATTTACGGTTCCGTTGCGTTTTGGCTTGCGGCGTCGCTTGCCTGTAGGCTGATGGATCCCATATAAGTTTTTATACTTTACAGACTTTACACTTTCAAAAATGGGTATTCGATTTTTTTATCAAACTTTTTAAATTTTATGTGCTTAGCTTTAAAAATAGTAAAATGTAACAGATTTATTACAAATATAACAAACTGGCAACACTCCTGCGAGCAAGCCGAAATTAAATTCACATTGCGAGCGATACGGAGAATCGGCATCGCTATCGGTGGGAGGTTACCGATGCAATCGTTCTCTGTCTACTCTCTATCTATTAGGTCTAATACATTAAAACTTAATCCGTAAGATTCAACTCGCCAAACGTGTATACCATATATACCTTTAACATTGCAAATTCCTTAAAATATTGTAAACATCACCTCTATGCAGACGATACTTTATTTTATATTCGTCATTTATACGTCATTACTTCTTTTCCCTCAAAAAGAAGGTTACGACTATACAGGGTGATTGATGGTTGATGGTACCTTAGACGTTTACAGAGAATGGCAAATAGATGTGTTTTGAAAATTTGGCAACAAGGATTTTAGCTGGTGATCTAACGATTAAAAATATTTTTAGCGTTACAGCATTGCCGCTTACACCAAAAAATAGTAGCAACTTTGTTATTTTAAATGGAATACCATGTATATTATTTTATTTTTCGATCCACTATCACTTTATGATTGTTAGAATATGAAGTTATTCCTATATCTACATTTAGAGCTTTTCGAGAAATTAATTGTTTTCTTTATTTTTTTATCAAAACATAGCTCCAAATAAATTTTTATTACCACTGGAACGCGCAGAAAATTGAAATTATAAACGTAATTTAATAGTCTTGTCCATTAGTTTTCACTATAAAAATTTGTTCTACGTTATACAGGGTTGCTCAAAATTAGTAATTTTACCGCTAGATACAAAAGTTGTGATATGTGCTTTTTTTAAAATGGAACACACTATGTATTATAACATATTCTAAAAGGAAATTGAAATCCCTTTCTAACGAGGTATCATGTTCCTATATCCTAAGTAAATAAAAGCAAGTTTCTGTAAAAATCGGAATATTTTGACGTATTTGCTTTAGGTAGCCATGAAAAGTCATGACTAAACAATGCTGTGCTATTCACGTTTGAAAGTTATATTTAGTTGATCAATAATAGTAATACACGTGGGTGTTTCTCTAAAATAATTTCCTAAAAATGAATTGAAGTGGAAAGAAATAGTTATTCAAATAAAGTTTTAATGAATTTATTTATTGTTCATGGGAATTTGACGAAATTGTAACAAGAACATGCCGAAAGTTGCCCTAATTGGCAAAAAATGGATAAAAGAAAATTTGTGCGAATACAAAATAACTTTATACAATTTGTTTCATAACTTAAGAATGATTTAATTAGTTATCCTAAGATTATAAGTAATTTACAATAAATTTTTAAAATGATTGCCACTTACTTCTAAGCACTTCAAAATCCGGAACACTCTATACAAAAACAATCATAAAGCGATAGCGGATCAGAAAATAAAATAATATATAAGGTATTCCATTTAAAATAACAAATTTGCTACTACTTTTTGGTATAGGCGGCAACGCTGCATTGCTAAAATATTGGTAATCGTTAGATCACTAGCTAAAACCCATGATGCCAAATTTTCAGAAAATGTCTATTTTCCGTTCTCCGTAAACACCTAAGGTATCATCAACCATCAATTACCATGTATATTTCAAAAGTTATTACGTTTTCATAATTATTACATAATTATAACTCACTCCTCGCGATTTTCCTCGTCAAAAATAATACCCGATTTAATTATCTTCTAACGAGCGCGCTACAGGCAACGGTTAAAAAATTCACAATTAGGCTTTCTTTTTGTAGCTTAAAACAGTAAGATGGCTCATACCATCGCTTTCCAAATTTTATCTGAATATACCGAGCGAAAATTATAAGACTAAAGAGAGTATCTCATTATTTCACAGGGTGTGAATTCTTGGATGATTTAAGAAGACAAATTAACATATCCTAAGCCTCTCAATTTTTGAGCTACAAAATAAACGAGTATTTTAAAAGTAATGTTAGCTTTTAAATAAAACAGCAGCAAAAGTTAGAGCAATAAGCAAAAATCATTGCATCTAATTAATGCTTTATTTATGCTGTTAAGTTCTGCCAAGAAGATTATGATTACGTTGACAAGAATAGAAACAATAAGTATGGTATTACAATGCAATTCTGGTAGCAATGATTTTTTGTTTGGAATATTTGACAATAAAGATATTCGTGTAAAATTCAGATTTAATTTTTTTAAGATAAAAAAACAAGAGGTTACAGGTATCCCATAGGTAAATTTCTTCGCGTATAGGCTGATTGGCATAATCGATCGGAATAATTTACAAATTGTGACAATTTATAAACTATATCGAGTGCCCATACAATTTCGAGTGATTAAATTATCTTAATACCAAGTGACAGTCGCCGTGCCTGATATTTCGTTCGAATTTTGATGTTTTCTTTTAAAGTGTATTTTTTTGTAATTAATTTTTTAGATAATATTTCATGTTTTTGTGAAAAAAATATTTAATAGCATTTAAGAAAAGTACACATTTGCCGGCGAATTGGCCAATAGTGGGATAAACAAGCACCATTTATAATTTTCAAAAATCTCTCTAGTACTTTATTAACATTTATGTTAAAATCTGTTTTCCTTTTTGTAGCTATTTTTTACCATTTTTTTAATTTAGAATTGTCATCACAGTTAACATATCATATGCCTAAGGCGATGCAAATTTTAATTTTTTTCAAAAGATCTAGTTATAAATATATGTCAATCTCTTTCTCTAATTAATTGTTTAATCGTAGTAATAAATTATATCCTGCAGAGGCGTACCTGACTTTAAAATCATACAATCTGCAAATTGTAACATGCAAATTACCGTTGAAATTGGCCATTGATTTGTAAGAGCCTTCAAATACAAAAATGTCGGGTCGATTAAATACAAATGAAAAATTGTTCGTAAACTACAAATTATCTAGATAAAAGCCAACAAACTTTAAATAATCTTTATAAATAATTTAATAATCATGTATACTGAAAAAATACTATTAATCAGATAATGCCGAAAGAAATGTAACATTAGTCATTATATTAGAAATAAACCTAATGTAATCATAAGTCTTATCCTCTAGGTACCAATCCTCTCTCACTTTTACAAATGAATGAATTGAATTAATCTTTAATGTAAGAAGTTTATGCATGTGTTATATCTTTGCCGTTCAAATTCTAAATATAGTAAGAAATAACGTTAGGTTTATAAAGTCGCGTTAAAAATAACTGTACAAAATTATAATGGGCTATTTTGGGTTTTTATTATAGCTGTGATGCCTGTTTTACAAGAAATACAAAAATTACGTTTTTAAATGGTGTCGTTTTTAGGCTTTGATTTTTTTTGGGCACAAGTGGTTGGAAGAACATGCAGAGATATTACTAAATGTCATTTCTGAGAATCAACAAGGGCTCAATGAGTGTGCGGAATAGTTTATTATCCTGGAATTAATACTTTTGATTATGTGCTCTTGGACTATTTTATAATTGAATATTTTCCCCATTTTAAAAATAATTTCAAATATAATGAGTGCGTTTAAAAAGCAGGAAGGTACAAAGGAAATTTTTTAGTCAAGTGGGATAAGATATGCTAAATATTATAGGTTTTAGTGGTAAACTTAATAATAAATGTCGATAGAACTGCTCAATTTGCGACTCTCTATAAGCGAGCTCAGAGTTTTCTTAGATCAAGATCTTTCTTTTCTTCAGATCTTATCAGTTTATTCTTTTAAAGGCCTAAGAGATCTCAGTTTTTGGTACCGTAGTGGTAAAAGTTGTGTTGGTTTGTGATAGTTGCTTAGTTTTGTGGACATCTAACAAGGCTTAAAAAATATAAACATACAGAAGAGTCAATATCTGAAAACTAACAAAAAGTGGTCTGCAGTGACAGAACGGACCATAATCCTAATAGCTTTCTTCTGGAATCTTAAAAAAATTAATAACCGTACTAGAATTAGTATGGTATTAGTATGGTTCTATGAGCCAAATTAGAATAAAGAAGTCATAAGAGTAACTGAGTAAGTTGCTGAGCTCCTGAAGAGGCTTTATAGTCATTTTATTGCATGTATAATATCATACTCTGTCACTGGCTCCATGTAGAAAAAGTTTGGATTCAACTACCCTACCGTGTCCATTAACTTTTCTTCAAAAAAAATGAAAATAAGAATTATTTCATTATAGGAATAGTGTAAACCTATACCTTTAGTTTCTCCTAGGATTTCATTGATCACTGCCTGTGTTGTTAACATCTTTCTTATCTTTCTTAATTTCCTTAATTTCCTGTATGATCCTACTGTCAAATGTTGGCTATTTTATAGCTCTTTCTAATTCTTATTTTGAGTTGTCTCTAAACACATAAAAATAGGGACATAATCTTAAAATTGTATGATCATATCTTTTAAGAATTTTGTGCTTTTCCAAATGTTTCCTTCAGGACCTCCAGTAGATCTTCTCTAATATAATATAATTTTTATTATATTTGACATTTAAATATTTGTTTAGCATCTTTACTAAGAAATGTATTCGTTCGTGTTATTTGTTCACAACTTTCACTAATGCATAACTTATAGGTCAACTAAATTATCCTAATATATTCGTAAACATAACCTTGATTTACATTTATTGAGATAAAAAAATCTTTAAGAAAATATGTAAGTTAACTTTTATGAGTTGTAAATTATTAAAGAGGATGAGCTTTTACTGTAAAATTTATCGACTTTCTTTTGTGTCCACGGTCTCCTAAATAATTTTTAAAAAATCAACACCCTACCCCTGTAGCAAGCTACATCACTAACAAAAATAAACTAAATTATCCTAACCCCAAAATGTTGCAAATAGTACCAAATAGAATATGCCAGCTTGCACCACTTGGCAACACCTAAGAGCTTATTGTTTAGTCCGGAGTCTATGATTGGGAGCCTATTTTTTTCAAATATTGATATTTTAAAATTTTTAACATGTTAGTGATTGGTTCCCATTTTCATACAAAATGTTGGCCTTTAACTTTTAATAAATTCCATTAAAAACTCATATGCCTCCGGATTATTGTCCATTATTATTTCTTTACATCACAGAAAATAAATTATCGTTGAAGGCAAATATATCTAAACATTTCACTTTAATATACATTAACATCAAATTTGATATATACGGAAACTTTTTATGTGTTTATATTTTTCTGTCTTTTTCTTTTTTCTAATTTTGTGTTTTTTTTTATAAGGATTGTACTCTTAACTGGCATAACATACGACCCTAAATCGTTGTTCAAAATGTTTCTACATGTACATTAAAAAGTGTTTATTTAGTAGTACGTAAAGTAATTCAGTCTTTATTTTTCAGTTGTTTTTTAAATGTTATTTTCAGTAGTGGAATTTTTTTTATCAAACATGACCTTATCTCATGAGACACCCCATATACATCTATTAAATCATTCATCTTCTATAAACAAGTTGAATAAATATTTTTCAACACCACGTATTTCAAATCTAGTCCATGTGGCGTTACTCCGTCCGAACTATTTTTCTTCAAACCATTATAAATATGCATTCCTATGTGGCGGGAAAAGTTGTGTGAGCGCCTCGACTTTTTTTTCTTGTTTTCGCGTTATTTTCGGTATGATTCCGGGTGAACGACTATTTCAAGAGCATTTCAAGAAGTCCGTTCACTCCCTACAGAAATAAATATTATTAGTAAATATATCGCGTCGCGCGGAGTTCTATTGAAGTGAGTAGGTAATTAAGTTCATGATACTCGCATAAATTGGTGCTCTTTTGTTGCTATATTGGGTTAAAATAATTAAAAAACTGCTAAAGATGTCGTTTATATAACTCTCACGAGATGTGTAGAAATTAATTTGATGATTTGATAATACTGGTGATAAGATAATTATGGTGCTTGTATAATTTTAAAAATATTTTCATTTATCTATTAATTTTAAACCGCGTGTTAGTTAGAGGTAAAACAATTATATAAAAATACTTTATTTTAATTTTACGAAAGGAGGAATCTCACGAATGAGAACTCTATTTGCAATATTGATTCAATTAATTTTTTTGTGTTGTATTATTCTCATCGCAAAAGGGATATTTTTTTACCCCTAAAATACATACGAATGCAATACAAATAATTTATTTATCAAAAATTTACAAATGAAAGAAGATGACATACATCAATCGCACTTCCAAATGCCCAAAGAGAATAAGTTGCTTTAGAAAACTAATTTTATTTTTCCCTCAATATATACTTGATTAAAATACTTGTTTTTAGTTTCTATTTTTTCATGACATTTGTACATTTCTACCTCTGATTTCATGAACGAATTTGATTTCTTAAATATATTTAAAGATCTCGACTCTTATGACTAACGGAAGTCGATGCCCTATGATGAAATAATTATTTGTAAAATTGATTTTAAGTTTACTGACTGAGACTTGACTCGGGAATTATGACTATTTTTAGTTTTGCGTAAAATACATTTATGGCTGTATTGACGTACAACGCGGTTAAAAAAATACAACTGCTTAATAATAGAGCTATATACATTTGGGTTTTGTTATCATTATTTTTAAAACTCTTCTCATTATTAAGAATATATATATATATATATATATATCAAATAATTCCTTATTAGGCTTAATACATTTTTTATTCGCAAAACTAATGATATCGCAAGCAATTTTCTTCTTATTTTCTTCTAATTTCATATACTTGTTCTCTGATCTTTTAAATCTGATTTGAGTAGCTGTCCCTAAATCCAATCCTCTGAAGAACTTTTAATAGTAAATTATAATCGAAGGTGTCAAATGCCTCAAAGTGTGCAAAAAGGATACAGAGTAACCCCCCAATAATGTATGCCACTTCTATAATTTGAATTGCGAAATTAATTCTATTTACGAAGTACCACCCGGGTTTGCCCGGTTTTCAGTTGGTTTATAAGCTTTTTCTATTTTTATCCATCGGATCAACTATTAAACATATCAGGACATATCTATTAAACCAAGTATTAATTATATTATATTCAATTTTATTGAAAGTTTTTAAAAAATATAAATAATAATACAAATTATGTTTTTATCATAGAAAAATCTTTTTCATCTGATTTAAATAAACATTTATAAAATAACATAATGTAAAACTTAAAAATAATTTAAAAATAAAATCTGAGTTGATACAATATACAATAACAATTATTAATAGTCATGTTGTTTGAATTGCAACCTGCATAGGAAACTTAAAAAAAGGAAAATTCAGTGACATATCTCTTAAACCGTATATTTCAAGCATCTGAAATAGTATTTCATGTCTGACAGAGTCAACAGCTTTTATCAAGTCATAAAACACCGCTCCAGAAACCTCACCTTGATTGAAACCAATGTATAGATGTTCCAGAAAAGGGAGCATCAGCATTTCCTTTCTTCTCCCTAAAACCAAATTGGTTGGAGTTTAGCATGTTATGTTTTCTGAAAATTCCAAGGACTTAAGTTTAACTAGCTTTTCTATGATCTTGGAGAGAGTTGAAAGGTGTTCAAAGGACACAAAGAATGTATTACTAATTTTTAAACTTGAAACAAGTGAAAATAAAATAATATTAAAATGCAAGTTTTAATGCCAAAATAATTATACGCCTTTCTGGTCAAAAACCAAGTGTCCGTCTCATTTCGTCGACGTTTTTCTCGGCCCCATAGTCTTCTTATTTATCAGTCGTCGATAGTGCGACAGAATTTATGGGTTGTTTTGTCAAGTGTTCATAACAATATTTATATTAAAAAATTATTATAAATATTAAATATAAATAATACATAATTCAGTTATAAAAAAATATAATCTTCGTCATCTGATGATATAATATCCACTGAAGTAATAATTTAAGAGTCGGTTGCCTGATGGATCCGGTTGTCCAGATCCTACATTTTCTCCTTCTTTTCAATGACATGCTCGACTGCTTTTCGCCAGTTTTCTGTAGTCACTTTTTTAATGGCTTGATCAAATAGTATTTTAAAGACGGCGAGATCTAGCACAGCTATTCTATCTAACCGTCCTGCTTAAAAATCAACTAAGGCTTACATTTCAATTTTCATAAGTACTATCTAAATCTATTACTATAAAACTATAAAACATTCATGAGCATTTAAGATGTTAATATTTACATATAGAGTGTGTGGTGGTCAAGATCAGCACATGGTAATTAAGATCAAAATGATCCAAAGAGCAGGGAGCATTTACGAACGTTGCGAAAGCAAAGTATTTTTGATATTGCGTTTAAAGTTGGATAGTGAGGTCAAGGTTTTAAGTTCATTAGGAAGGATAATAAATGATTTAACAGCATTGTAGCTAAAAGAACTTTTAAATTTTTAAGTTTTATGTTTTGGAATTACAAAACTATCACAATGATGTGTATGTCGACCATGAGTTGCAGAGTGAGTGGTAAATTTATCAAAAAGATATCTCGACAATTTTATGAGTAAGGGTTGATAGATGTATCAAATACCTTTCTTCTAGATTCAACCACTTGGATGCTTCAATTAGGGGCGATACATAATCAAATTTCTTGCTAGTGTAAGAAAATGTAAGGCAAAAATGTAGAAGTTTTTGCAAACTCTGTTTTTCCTTCTGAATAAGTGCTGGCCAGTAGAAAGAAAAGTTAAAGAAAAATTAGACAGTAATAATAAGTCACATTCTTAATTTAATATTGGTTGTAAGAATACTCTTATGCATATACAAGACTTTTAATTTCCTATAAGCTCCTTGAAGTAATTTAGATACATGGCCTTCAAATTTCAATTCCATATCCATCCAAACACCCAAAAGTTTTGATTTGGAAGCATTAAGAAAGAGTTTATGAATGCTTGATACTTCAGAAATAATTTAAAGGTCATAATTAATACGCAGTGCGGCATTAAATGAATCCTCACCAGAAAAATGAAAGGTAAATTTGAGTATCATCTGCATACTGATGAGAACGACTTCTTTTGATGAGAAGATTTCTTCAAATATCTATTAAAGTCACATGTGTAAATAAAAAATAAAAGTGTCCCTAGAATTGACTCTTGTGGAACTCGTGTATCATGACCCACCTATTCAGATACTTTAAGTCCAATAAAAACTCTTTTGTTTCTACCTGTTAGGTAATTTTGAATAAGTTGGACAGCTTATGTGCTTTGTGTATATTATGTTACCTTTGTCATTTTATTAAATGTTATTAAAACTTATGTAATAAGTCAAATATGGAGTAATTAAAAATAGCATTTTTGAGGTTAATTCCACCACTGCCACCCCTCGACATTTTCATTTTGCAAATTATTTAAAGGAAGAAGTCCATTATGAAGTGGAGTCAATATAATATTGAAGAGTTAGTAGGGGAAGTCTTTTCTCCACAAATAAAATGCTCTAATTTCAGGGGTGATGCATTTCGGCAAGTGTTCTTGCCATCATCAGACACTAAAATATATTTCAAACAGTTCGAAAAAAATATATGAACATTTTTTTCTTGACAGGTGACATAAAAAATACAGATAAAATTATGAAATTGTAAAATACTTACTGGGTTACTTAACACATACACAAATTCTAAACAATACCAAACTTCAAGTATTGTTTAATAATATTCGCATTTTATTATCACAGAATTTATTTTGAAAGTAACGGTTCAGTTTAAATGAAAAGCAACACGTCTTATCTGTAACTACGGTGTACAGCATAGCTGAACGTGTAGACATTATTTTTATTTATGGTTCCCAGGATAAATGTTTATAAAGGCATCTATCTAAAAGATCATCATCAGGTCTAAATGTAAGAGCAGAGTATGTTCACCAAGTACCCAAATCTAAAGAAACTGGTTCTGTAACGAATAAAAAAAAAACAAACGAGTTTACTCGACGAAACAGCGTAAATGGAAATTATAGGTCAGCTTGCAAAAAATTTAACTCATCAAGTAGTTGTAGCAACTGGATTATCTCGTGAATCAACAAGTAAGGTACTTACATAAGTTAAATTTCATAAGTGTATCCCTATAAACTGCAAATACTGCAAGAACTTGGTAACAACGTCCTGGACAAAAGAATTCAGTTTTGTGAAATAATGACCGATAGCGATAGATTACAGCAGAGCCTCGACTAGTTAAAAATATTTACTTGAGTGATGTATCTTTTAATTAAATAGGCATATTAATAAACAAAACTCTCCTTATTGGAATAATATATTGGGAGATACCAAGAAATTTAAGTGGTGACATATATGTTGAAATGTTGCAAAGGTCTATTGTACCAGTAATCAGTGCGCGAATTTGAAAATCAGGGGAACATACATTAACGGAAGTATATCTTTAGAACAACGTTTACTACAATTTCGACTGCATGGAGTACCTCCTCTTTATGTAGTTCCCGTTAGGAAATGGTTGGATGATCATTATCCTAACCAGTGGATTGGAAACAGAGGTACTATTAATAAGTGGCTATTCAATATATAATATATACTACTATTGAATAGCCACCTAGATCCCTGGACCTCTTGACTTTTTTTTGTGGAGTCACCATTAGAAATGTATGGTTTTTAAAATGCAACCTAGTCACTAGAGCAACTCGACTGGATTTATCACAAAAATGTTGTGATATATCCAGAGAAGAATTTAACAGTAGCCTTTATTATTGTGCTCAAAATAAGGAAAATCTTTTTCAACATTTAATTACATAATAATAAAAATTTGGAAATGGTGTCTTTATTGTTTTCCTTGATAAACAGAGAAGAATTTTCTGAAATGTGGCTTTCATTCGAAACCATTTTGCAAGATCATGTATCACTCGACTTCTTTTTTCGTCTAAGATTTTAGGGGTGTATCTTATCCTGTCCAAGGGATTGCAGATAAGGATGAGATAATACGTTTGTTTTTGTTTTCCGTTCATTTTATAGAAGTTATTTTCAGTATTTTTTTCATTTAGTTTTTTCGCTCGTAATATATGGCCCTTTCAAGGTTTTAAATTTTCACCATGTATAATACTACGACATAACAGCAAATACTACGATGTTTAACACTTTTGAAGTAATATTTATACTGTGTTTTTATACCAGCCCTATTTATTTATTTACATCTGTCAGATTACCTGACCGAAGTATAATGAAGTTGATATTACCTTCCAACTTAGTATAGTTCAGTTCAGAGATCTATTAGAATCTTTGATGTGCGGCGAATAGTCCGTGTGCCGGTGTTACTTGTATTGTCACATGACATTCATGTTTAAACCGCAAAATGTTATGTGGAAAGAGTCATAAAATAATATTCTAAGAGATATTTAATCATTCCATTAAATAAATAAATGTTTTAAACATTTTTTAAGAATTTATACATTTGATTCGTAAAATTTGACTACATGCGCCCACGTACTATTTTGTTAGATGTCTGACCTCAGTCGCAACCACTCAAGCGTAAAAAGTTGCACAGGTCCGGCCTTAAAATTTATTTGTATTTAAAATTTTATTATTCGGGATTTTTGGGTTTAGTTTTATTAAGTTAGAAATTCAGAATAGATAGCTATGATGATAGCAAGATAATATTTAATTTAACTATAAAATTTAAGTACCTAAAATGAGTTTAACCAAAAATTTTTAATTGAAAAAATTTAATTTAATAAGTTTTGTTTTTAGCGCCATCAGTGGGGTGTTTATAACAAGTGACAAGAGAATAGGTGGTACGAATTACTTAGGCCCGTTTATTCTGTGGATTAAGGCATTAAAGATTTACTTTTTGACGCAAAAGGGTAAAATGTTTTAGTTTGTCTTCAAATTTTATATATTTTCTTTTTTTGGGTATTGAGATTTTGAGAGAGAGAATCCCCATTAATAATTTTTACTTGGTGGTGATTATTAATGGGGATTTTGGCTGCCATATTCAATGTCCTTTATTATTGTTTTTTTTTAATAATACATATGATATATCATTATAATAATATACTTTTTTTATATTATATTTTTTATTTTTTATTTTATATTTTATCTTATATTTTTTTAAATAAACTTTTACATTAAAAATCATCTAGCTGTCTATATTTTATGCGTTTGAAAGATACAAGTTTTACTTATAAAAAAAAACACACTTTACATCCTGAATGTAATATTTATTAATTTGTTTGCCTCATATTTAGTTATTGCTCATATTAGGAGAGATTAGATGAAAATTAACAAAAATAAATGCTTATACTAAAAACTAAAAATCTTATACAAAACACCACATTTTAAGTATACTGGATCCTAAAACTACAGCGAGGATACTAAATACTTTTATAAATTTAACCACTCCTTTGAATCTGGCCCAAAGAGTTAATACAATTTTCTAAATTCTGTTTTTTTGCCTTTGTTCTTTAGCAGTTTCTTCCATTAAGGAAGCAAACAGTTTCTCTGTTGCCGCTATTCCAACTTCATCTCGCACATCAGCATATGGATACTAAAGCATTACATTATATATACTTTATTGTGTCGCTGAAGGACAATAGGGGCAGTAAGCTGTAAAAAACAAAATTTTAAACTTGTTTAATTAATAAAAATATGGTTTTCTTACTATGGCAAAAAAGGGACTTTTTCCCAGAGAATGGAAATCATACATCAATCATAAATGTATCATACTATGTTTCGGCTAAATAATATATGGATCTCTCTTCCTCCCAATTTTTTTAAATTTTCTTCAAATATTCTATACACAGGTGGTGTATAGAATATTTGACAATTCCATTACAGCAGCTCTGTTGTTAATCATCTTAAGCTTAAATCCAAGTTTTATCAGGTATCTCCGCAAGGTTGAGACTGAGAAATGTTTGTCCCTTGCCGATAAGGTGTCAACCATCTCTATGGTCAGAACCTCATTGATTTCGTATTTAGAATACACACCTTTCCTTAGCAATTTGGCAATATCCGTGTCAAGTCCCTTTGATTATCCTGCATCTTTCCTTTTTATTCTGTCTTTAATCCCTTTTTTTACAGGCACATTGTACTATAGGGAACTCCTGTTAAAAACGCTGTTTTTTGCCAAGCACTACAATCATTTGTGAACTGAAAATCATTCCTTAGATTGTTATAGACATTTAGATAAATTTGTTTGGAGTCTGTACTTTACAATTACGTTTTAAAACTGCTTGATTTTCCCCTGTAGCTTGTACTTCCCTTGCTTCTTTTTACTGCCTCAACACTAGAAAATGTACTATCAGAACTATGTAAGTCTCAATCACTGTCCAGATCACTCTTATTGTTTTCATCACAAATGTTATTGTCTTATAAATAAGTAAGTATAGTAAATGTTATTGTCTCGCACAAACATTTTCCTCTTCATCTGCCAATTTTTCCTGCCTATTTTCCCAGGGTCGAAACATTTTAAGGTCTTTAGGTATAATACCAAAACAAATCCACAAACACAAATAAAAAAAACACACTTCCTCACAGTAAAAACTGCAAAAAATTTAGACGAATACAGGCCAAATTCTAAATTCTCCACATTCATAAACGTGTAAAAAGCAAAATCGACAAAACCCATCAAATAATAATAACCTCACATGACTCCCCTCCCAACTATTAAAGGTGATAGACCCTTCCAACAACTATTTTAAAGGCGATAGACCCATCCTTAAAGATCTTTTTAAAAACACGTTAAAAGTAATACAAAAACAGCCCAAAAATTTATTTGGGTACGGCCCCGTAATTCTTAAAATCAGTGGGATAGAGAGAGTCACACAATCACTTGCACAGCCTAAAGTAGGAATCGCCAGAACGCAGGTGTTTTATCTTTGTTTAATAGACTGGCTAAAAAGAGGTAACAAATCTATGAGTGCTGGAAGTGTATAAAATATTTTGTAAGATGCTTGGATTTTAGTCCGCGGTCATTTTTTTTATATTATTTTCTTGTCATATTATTTCTAATCTAAAAATGGACATTTTCGAAAGAAAAATAAAAAATAGTATAAAACATGGGGTTTTACGTATATTTAAAACGATTTCATAGATAAACAATATAAAATTTTGCCATTTAAACGTGTATGTCATGCGACAATAAATACGACATAGGCGCACGGACTTTCTTATAGCGTTCGAACCATACCTTTTCTTTTTCGCTTTATTCATAACTATATTATCGGAACTAAGTCTACATACGTTACATACTTATTTTTTAATTCATTTATTATATTTTTAATTTTAGATTTATCTTTGTTTATTGTTCTCTATTTTTTTATTATAATATTTTTTTGCAATAGCTAGTAAGTAAGCATATTTTCTTTGCTTTGTGCCTTTATCATTATTAACTTTTGGAATATTTTTTTTTTAAAGCAATACATCTACTCAAATTAAAAGTGAGGTCCAAACCCTATAACACTGTAAAATTATGGACATCTTAGGAGACTTTTGGGATGCCTAAAAACTGCAACGACTGATGATAACATTGCTTAAGTTCACTATATTAAATCATATCGTTAATCACTATCTTAAATCAATATTAGTTAAACCAAAAATGTGTTCTTATGAACATTTCAATGTTTTGGACTCGATTAATTACCATAGGCGACACTTGGAAAGCATTATACGCTTGAAATAAAAATATAATTAAAAGAATGAACTTTAAAAAGTTCACGAGTTACGGTTTGAAATTGACATGATCATTTTTCTCTTTTAACAAAACTACAAACGATCTATTGTCTGTTATCATGAGAGGAGTCAATACTATAATTTTACACTTCTGTGTTTAAATAGAGAATTTAGTATGATAATCTGGTTATATTCCAACATTTTAACTTTCAGGGCAAAACTATCGACAGACAGGACTTAATGTCTCTAAAACCAGCTCCGAAAATGCGAGCGAAGGGAGCAACAAGGCCCAGACCAAAAACCATTCACATCGATAGCGGTTCCGTCCAGTTAGCAGAAGGAATGTCCAGTCGAGGCAGAAAAGGTTCAACGTCGAATCTAACAGGTATCGTTTTTTTATGCTATTAGCATATATTTTATCAATTTTTTTAATCGGCTTATTATTTTTATGTCAATATTATTGAGAATTGCTTTATCTAAAAGTGGTTTTAATGACGATCAAGAAATTTATATATTAAAATCTGCCATTTTGCTGCATTAGCGTAGTGATCAAAATTACTCTAACCCAGATGCAGTTTTGTACCGTCACGCGTATTACATTAATGTAGGCTCTGCTCATGAAATTGAAATAAAAACTATCCTCCACATCTATGCGATTTTTCTGCGGTCCCCAGGTTATAATCCTCGTCCATGCACTTTTTGATGTCACATAAATCAATGCGAGTAATTTTTAGACTTTCTAGGTTAGAGCAATTTGTGGCATTGAAAAAATCTTTTTATATAAATCTTTCTCAATATAATAACTTTTGTTTTTTGTATTGCATATTTTCATGTAAATAACCCTATTTTCTAATTTATTTTTCAGCCAAAGCATGCATTTTATTATTTACTTTTTATTTGGTTTTGCTTAGCTTATACCCCTTCCAGTATGAAGCGCGATTACTACCGAGGTTCTCAGGATAGTTTGGCTGATCGCAGCGTTAGCAGTAATATGCTTTATAAAGGTGTGTTATAATACTATATTTTTATTATTAAATATAATAAAGGATTATACATTTTAGATATAAAAAAATATGCCCTCAAGGTAATTAATAATAATAATAATAAATCGTCTTATGTTAATATGTCTCATGTTAATCATGCATATACATTACATAGGTATTTACATAAAGTTTAAAGAATACAAATTGCGTTAACCATTCCTATTCTAAATTAAAGAAAAAGTGAAAAGTTTACATAATTCATAATGATACTAAGTATTTTAGTTATTTATTTATTATACTAAGTTTTTAAGTATTTTTATACTAAGTATTAGGCAAATAAGTTTTAAACTCCGACCCAAAAACTTCTGAACTGATATTTCTATAATAAGGATCTATAAAAATACTGAATTATAGGTAAAACCTCTCTGAAACAGTGCTGTATGATGTTGTGGCATAGTAATATGAGTCGACGCGAAGTTTACGGTTATGTATGGATGTTCGAAAAACTAAGTCAACAACGTATATAAGAAACAATGTCCAAAGAAAACAAATGGTTCAATTATAGACCCTTGTGGTACACCAGATATTGCAGTCTCAGCAGAAAAAAAATTGTCTGTACGCTACTCCTCTGTACGCGCTGTTGTCTGTCTGTCAGGTAGCATCTGAAAAAGGACACAGAGGCTTCATCAAAGCCCAGATATTTTAGTTAGCTCTAAAGTAGTCCAGGGATACTAGGAGAACCGCAATGTCTTTGTCTCATGACCTTATTATGTTGTCAGTTAAGTTCAAAAGAGCAGTAGTAATACTATAATCACACCTAAAGCCTAACTGATGAACGGGAAGTAAATTATTAAGATTTATATACTCTAATATTTTCGTGTACACAGTTATTTCGAGAATTTTAGAGAGGACAGGCAAGAGGCTTGTAGGACGAAGTTCATTCACAGCCGATGGACTTTTTCAGTCCTCTGGAAAATACGCAGTTTCAAGGCAAGAATTAACTATATAAGTCAAATGAGGTAGTACGATATATTATGACCTCACCAATAATAGACATTTTGTTAATATTGAAATTTCAGCTACATATTTTCAAAACCATATATATCTGTAGCAGTATTAAGACTTAAAATGAGATATACAGCCTTTAAGTGAGATTTAATAAGAAATCCTACCTCCCTTCCCCCACCTCGGCCTGTAGACCTATCTTTTCGATAAAAATAGTAAGCAGTCTCGGGAATCATATTTAACGAGATGTGTTTACAGTCAACTAAGTTTTAGTTAGAGACAACATCATAATCATTCCCTATATATTCCTTAAGTTTAAATGTGCCATTTTAAGTATGGCTTGGTTATTTCTATTATTCATATTGTGAGAGATCTATACACAGTCAGCTAAATATTCTACCTTTTTATTATATAAGCTAATTCATCTAAGTAAGTAAGGACATTCTCGACTTAAGGCTTCCTGATTTCATGACAGTTGATAAGCCTAGCTAGACTTCGCTTTTGTACATTTTGGTATTATAAAGACATTATTTATTTATTTATTTATTTATTATTTATTTATTTATTTATTTATTTATTTATTTATTTATTTATTTATTTATGACTAACATCTAGGTTTTCGTTTGACTTTTTAGATTTTATAAATTTTTTAATTAAATCTATATTCTTTATAAGAGTGATTTCCATGAAAAAATGTAACTTTGGTCTTTACTGCTGTTGTGATGCCTTCTGTATATGCAAAGTTATCTTCCTAATGTACATCTGAAAAAGGTCTATAATTTTTATTTGGGACCCTTTTTGATAAAAAGGCACGTTCACGAACTATTAAGGAGGTCCGATACTTTTTTAACACACGGTATATATTGCGTTTATGTTTTTGATAAAGGAACAGTTAATTTGTTATCGCACTGGTCATCTAAGAGTCATGTTTTAATGCATCCATTTAAGTCAATTGATCTGAAAAGGTAAACCATTAAAACAAATAATGTGTCGGGACACGCCTCGGTACAGTGGCGGTATCTAACAATTATCCTTTCAAAAGTAAACCGTTCAACCAAATATTAGTTGAACAAATTAATCAAAACTAAATTGATAGTCGTATTTCATTGATCAGGCGTTTTCATAATACGCTTGAATAATTTTAACACGTTTTAACTAGGTTTTCATGACTTTGTTTTTATTTTCATTCACATGTCTAGTGGAGTTTCATTAAAAAAACAATATTTGTTTCTTATGTGGAAACCTAATTTAAATAATCCTTTGTTATTATAAAATGTATGCTCTGAAACGTACTCTTTTAATATTATTGTGAGCACTGTTTAAGGCCCGTATTGGACTACAGATGAGTACTACTAGTCAAAGGTATTTTATAAAATATTTATATTTCTGTTATATCTTTTTTATAAAACCTTCGTAATATATTACTACGCTACGTAAAATATTTTATCTAAAGGTCTTGTAAATACAGTAAATGTAGTATCAATACTTTCCACTAAAGAAGTGCAATTTATTAACAAAATTAACGAAAACTGTTTGTTTGGAGCTGGGACACTTATTACCGTTGCAAAAAAATTATGTTGTAAAAAATCATTTAAGAGGAATTTTTTAAAATCTGATTCGGATAATTTAACTGGACGATAGAAAAATACTTGCTTCTATCTCTTTAATCTGTAAAAATAATATTCGGTGCTTTTTCCTGGCAAGTAATAGATTAGGCGAAAGCAATCCTTGTTTGTTTGGAGCTGTTTTGAGCATAGTTTTGCTTTGCGCGTATAATGGGGTATCCAAGTTTCATGTACGGTAATCAATCGTAACCATACGCCAAAACCCTAATTCGTTAAGCCTAAATTGCGCCAACCGAGCAGTGGAAATTCAAACGCCATTTTTTTCCATCCATACATAAACCTGATGCTGATGAATAATTGATGCATATTTCAATAATGGCGCCATTAAACTGTAAAAAGATGAAAATATAAAAGCCGCAACCCTATAAGCATTCTCAATTTCATATAGAATGTGTCTATCAAATCGCCGATTTCTATCAAAAAATATATCCAAATCATTTTGTTTCCCAACCCTTTATTGTATTTAGTCATATTAAAAAAGCGTTTCATTCAGGCATACAGGTACACTTAGATTTTGCTTCATCCCAGGTCGATACCTTATACAAATCTTTCTGAAGGATTTCACAGTTTTTAATCAAACAACACTCAAAGTAATCCGGAAAAATCATATCTTAAAGTTTTCTAAAGTTTAAAAACTGTCCCATTTATGTCAACTAAGAAGAGAAGAGGGCGAAGATAAGATCCCTCTTGAACTTTTGTTGTACTTCTGTTTACAACGGAATCGACATCTAGACCTAATATGATTGAACTAGCTGAATGCCCGCGGCGTTGCTCGCGTGAAAATAAAAGAAAAGTCAAAGAAGGCCTCCAATAATAGTAAATGCAACCCACAATACACAAAAATAAAATCCGAAGCCACGGCTCAATGATTGTACATGCAACCCATAATACACAAAAATAAAATCCGAAGCCTCGCCGCATTGATAGGCAACCCACAATTGTCACGCCGTTTTTCTTGAGGTCAAGGGGCGCGATTAATATAATATAATTATTATAAAACCACAAGAAAAAAAAGACACAAATAATCTTAAAAATTATTCGTTAGATGCAGAGCGAGCGATAAGACTGAGTCAAGTCACCTCCTGGGTATCAGTCTCGCATGGACCCGCCTTGTTTTTCTTCGTACTTTTTCAATCGTATTTATTAATCAGTTTTATGCCGCTATGCCATATTTATCATATCGCTAACACCCCTTATCGGTGGAATTTCAAAAAGTTCGTTCGTATCCTTAGAACATTGAAAGGCTAGAATTAGTAAACAACAACTTTGTTTGAGTCCAACATGTGCACAGGGGCAAGAGGGGTGTTTTATTTACAAACATATGTGCCGATTCTCTGTTGTCAAGTCGACACAAATTTCCAACGGAGGAAATTTTTAGCTATATTTTAACAAACATTATAACGTTAATTTAACTTATTTCTGTTATATTTTATAGGAAAATTTAAAATAAAAAGTATAAATACTACAATTAACCTATTTTAAGAATAAATATAATATCCTTAAGCAAAAAAAAAACAAAATTATTAACATTCTTATCCCTAAAACTGCTTCTAAAAAATTTGAAGCGACAACACCGGAGCTTAAGCGCCTAAACCATACGCGTTGTGTCATCTGTCAAACGGCTTTTTGTTTATATTCGGGATTCGTGTATTTTCTTTAATTTTTGGTTTAAAAAGGAAAAAAGGCCACGTTTTAGTGTTTTTTTAAATTGCTAGGATGGCAAAAACTTGTGTCGTTTGTGCCGCATCATGATAAAAACGTGATTCAAGCCGATCTTTTCACAAGTAAGTACCGATACTTTCATAACATCACATCATGGGGTAACCATCATCATAAACGTAGAATAGGGGATCTTATAGATATAAACCTAATAAAAATTTGAATGTAAGTGTGCGTAAAATACCAACATATTTATATTTTTAAATCTCAATATTTTTTTGAACATATTCATCTATTAATAGGCTATAAAAGATATAAAACTAGAATTTTGTCCCTGGTTTTATTACAGGATTTTATGTTTTTTTTGTTGTTTTGGCAGAAAAAATGCATAATACCTATGTACCTATCTATATATAGTTTGATATCTATGTATAAAGTTAATTTTGTCTTTCTTTAAAATTTGTTCCATAATTTTTTTTTGTTTATATATATAGTAATAAAAAGTGTATATATATAGTAATTGGCACCACATATTAATTTATTACTGTAATTTTTTTCTGCTTTTTGATTAAATATCAAATACTTATTATAGATTGCCCAATGATTATGCCCAAAGGGAACAATGGGTTTCATTAATGGAAATCAACACATTTAAAAAGAACATATTTGTTTGTTCAGATCACATCCTTAGAAGTGACATAAGGGAGATAATATTATCAGTAGCCAGACTTTATTAAAAAAATCAGCTCTACCTCAAAGGTAATTTTTTTAAATATATTTTTCTAGTATATTTATAGGTATGAGTATATTTTACCTTAGAATTATTGATAAAGGTTTGCATGCCTTTATTTACTACATTATGTAAGCTAAAAAAACAACCTTTTAAAACTTGTGCTTGGGCTATATTGTAAAACATACAGCTTCTTCACAAAAAGTATTAGTGTTACTCATATAAGATTTATTTATACCTAATACTTATTAAATTAGGTATGTGTGTAAAACTATTTTTTTACTAGGATTTCTGATGCACTGGTTAAAAACACAGCAGCCAATAATTCAGTTAATTTACCAAGTGATTTACCCTTCAAAGCTACAGGGGTAGCTTTCCTGAAGAGTGCAAAAACTTCTTTAGCTTTCAAAATGGTATATAGTACAAACAGTGAAGCTAATATAGACACGTATGGATAATTAAAATAGATTAATATTCTTGATACACCAAATTTTGTATAATTACAGATCTGATCATTCATCATCAACAATAACTGCATCTGAGAATTATAGTTCTACAGTAACCGTGGAGTCTAGGTCAACAATTACTATTTCTCATCCAAGCCGTTTTTGTTTAAGTGCTATACATTCCCTGACTCTGCCAAGGAAAAGGTAAAAATACACTCAAAATAGACTACTAGTTTTATGCCATGTATCATCCTATTCTATATATCTTATTTAAAAGTGATATGGTATTTTATTGTATTATATTTGTTTAATTAAATGCAATTAATCAAATGTATGACATTACAAAGATTCTCTATAATAACATACATTTTATTGATCAATTGGATTATCATAATACATTTTTTTAATTTTTTCTTTTTAATTTTGGTAATACTATATTTTTATGTATATTATTCTAGGGTAAAATCAAAATGATATCCTGAGGGCCTAAGCACTGATGATTCCACCGTTTCAAGAGCTTAATCACTTGTCACCAGATTATGGAAAAAAAATAAAGAACAAAAAATTAAAATTCGAAGATTGCAACAAGCAAATTTGCGCCAAAGAAATTAAATTAGATGTCTCAAGTCATTATTAAAATACTTACATGAAATAATAACATGATTTTATGGAAAAGCCCAACATACTACATATTTTATTTGACTTGTAAAAGCACTTGTTTGTATATTACTACTAATAAACTCTCTAATCTAATCTATTGTACATAGTCTTTATTCTTAGCTTTGTTTTTTAGTATAAATTAATATGATATAATATTTGGTATTAGGTATTATATAGGTCACTATTAAATGTCTCAAAACCATTATACAGGCTAAATACTCATAATAAAAATCTTATAACCTACAAAAAACCTGCAACTCCTTCACAATTTGAACATCCTTGTAGTTTTAACTTTTTCCGCTGAAGCAATACTGTCCCTTTGAAAAAGTCAGCAGCATAGAAGTATATATTATGTGATGTAAGTAAGTGATGTAAAACTGAGTTTTGTCCAATATAAAAATAACAATAAAATTTTGCAAAATGTTAAAAATTTGTGTCTTAAAACATGATTTATTAAGAAATCTATAATATTATATTAATAAAATATTTAATTTCCATAAAAATGCTGCCTTTCATTAGGACCGTCCTCTAATGAAGTCCATTAAAAAAAACACATAAATAGCTCATAAATGGTAATATTACTTATACTCAAACTCTTTAATTATTAATTAATAAAAATTTATCAGGTAAATATTTGTTGACGACGTCACTGGTAAAGAGTGCTTGTATCTGTCACATAAACAATGCGATCGAGCGGCGTTGCGATGCCATTACCGTTTTCTCGTTTCTTCGTACTTTATTTTCATTTACTTAACTTATATTGACTTCGATATAGAGTATCTTATCAAATTTATTTTTAAAAAATGCTTGATATTTTATTAAAGGGGAGCAGTAGTATTGTTTTGTGCCTTCGGAAACAACTGAAAATTTTGATGATATTATAAAGTGATTTTTGCCATTTTTCTATAAGCACTTGGCATCATTGCATCAGAGATGTTGCAAGCAAACAAACCTGCCCATAGTTCCACGGCATGTTACTTCTAGCCTTTCAATGTTCTAAGTTCGTATCCGGGGCCTACATTATAAAAAAATATTGTTGCAGTTCATTTTTTTTTCTTAAGTTGATGCCTGCGACTCGTTGGTGCGGGCAGATTCCGTTCAAACTTCGAAGCCACGCGCCATTAGTTCTCGAGGTCACGGGTAACAATTTTCCCATTTTTTACCCCTTATCGGTGGAATTTGGAAAAATCCGTTCTTATCCGGTGCCTACATTATAAAAGGAATCCGTTGGCAAAATGTTACGTTTCTAGCTACTGTAGTTTGGGTTCTGCGATGATGAGTCAGTCAGTCAAACTAAACTTATATATATATATATAGATCAACCATATAAGATGGCGTAACTTTCTGTTTCTTGAGATATTGTGTAACTTAAGTTACACAATTTTTCCACTTTGTAAAAGATTTTTTGCAAATCTGTGTATATTACATTAACTTACGACTTATTAATAGCTTTATGTGTACATTGAGAAAATGCTGTTAAGCTAGTAAAAAAAACACATTAAAAGGATGCGATTTTGTTATGGTTCATTCACAGAATCAACGCTCAAATATAATTAAGTCAACAATTGTTAAGATTGCGCACAAAGATTGTTTATAAATTTTAACTCTATTTTTTAGACTCTCCTGATGACAGCCACGATATGTCATCGCCATGTCACAGTGCTCATCAAACTTTAGGCCGTCGTAGCTCTTATAAAACGAGCCGAGGTAAGTTAATCCCCACTTTTAAATAGCGTCATGATGCTTTTATTTCATTGCAAGGGTTGTTTTAGTTAGCACGGTATATTTCTTGTTTTTTTTTTTGAATATGCTGTATTAGAATTTAAGCTCCCTTTTGAAAAAGACGGTGTCGGCTCGATAAATATATCGAGAAAGTAGGAAAGTATGACTGGTAATCAATTATTATAAAGAGTTTATTAAAGCTTGTCGATAATAAATTCCTTGTAGTTATTACGAGTTCCTATGAAGTAAATGATATTTTAGCAAGCATCGGTAAAGCATTTTTGCGAAAATCTGTTCTGGGTATGTCAATATGTTTATAAATATGAACTAAAATATTTAACAAATAAAAGTTATAAGCTAAATTCATCGGACATGCAATACAGTACTGTACAGAGTCCATTTTTAATCTAAAAAATAATATTTCTGGGAATAAATCGGAAAATGCAAATGAGTTAATACGAAATAAATGGTATATTATAATTGCAGGGACAAAGGAGGTCGAATATCCAATTAAGTTAACCCTTAAACAGTTTGAAACTTTTCAAGATGAATATGTCTATTATTATGTGTTCGCGAATTTGACCTACAAGAAAGTCATTAGTCATCGTCATTAACTTGATCAGAAGACAAATTTGCCTGAAACTAATATTGAGAGACCCTAATATAGAGTCGTTACCTTAAAACGACCTTGAACAGCAGGATGAAATAGCACACTATCGATATTTACTTAGGTACCTGATCTGAGCAAAAGTCAACAAGACAAGCAGATATGCTGGAATGCGTTTTGCGATTTTTTCTGTTATTTACATTTTATAGAAAGAGATAACTAACATCTCTACAGGTACTTAAACTTCAATTCAAAAACCTCACTAAATTTTGCTTTGGAAGTACTTTGGTGTGACATTTGATAACAAACTAAATTGAAACTACTAATCACAAAGAAATTACGAAAATCATACGTCCTCAATAATGTACAATTGCCAAAATCCACGGCTTCTCCCTTAAGTTATGGGGATCTACACAGCTATTATAAGACCTAAGCTAATGCACGGCGCTATTGTGTTTGTCGAAAACTAAACCACGTTCAAAGATTCACATACCTTAATATACCAAATATTGATATAATATATAAAATATTGATTACGAGTGTCCTAACTCGTAATAATTGTATTGAAAAAGTCAAAAAATTCTACAATAACAAAATAATATTTTTATACAGCTAAAAGTCATTAAACATTATTAAACTTTCTTTTAATAAATTGCTTTAAATTAGCAATGTTTCTAATGCCTAAAGGAACATGGATGTAGATTTTCCTACTAACTTATCAGATAATTTTTTATAAGTGATTACATATGGGTATATGCAAATATCTCCTCTGACAGATAACATGTATCGAGTTAGGAGGAGGCTTATAATACTAGTAAATGAGCATATAGATGCAGCAAAAAAAAGGAGAAAAGTTTTCGGATTTGTGCTGAGATGAATGAAGACCCGCAGGACTCTTGTAAATCAACAGCACAAAGATAGCTAACAGTTTTTTTAAACACAAAAACCACATTTCATAAACTCTTAAATCATCAATCAACAAAAACAAACAATCAGAGCAAAGTACATTTATTCACCCAAATTTGAATTATAGTCTACGGTTTCCCAGAACTTTTATCCCATTAATGGGTCGAAAATTGGAATAGCATTCCAAACTCCTCTTTTAAATAATGATATAATAGGTATATACAGGGTGTTTGGCGGAGGGTTAGCCAAACTTGGTGGCCATATAGATAGGCTCAGATAGCAGATATTTTCTTAATAAACTTGTGTTCTAAAAGTCTCGGTTTTTTTTATATCATTGATTTTGTGTTATTTTCAGGATTTTCAAAAAATTATGCCTTTTGACATCTTTAAATTATTTCAGCATATTTTTCACGTTTTTTTTACATTTGTATTTAGTCTGTAATGTATACTGAATCTAATAAAAGCAATATCAAGTACAAATAATACCGAAATAATTCGTTTTGAGCTCAAAAAGTTAATACAAGTAGCAAAAAAAGTTATGAAAGGTAACTTTAACTTGACGCAAAAAAAAAAACTAAAATCTATCAAGTTGTTCGGGTAGTTTTAAAACCTTCTCTAGTTATTATTCTTTTCAATGATATACGATGTGTAACACAAAGCCGACTAACTTGCCACAATTCATGACTTTAAAGGAAAATAATGTAAAAAAAAAAATATTTTTTAAATTTTGTGTATATATATCAAAATTACAAATTTTGTTGAAACTGCGCTCCCCTGGCTCCCATACATTACCTACATGGCCGTCGCATTTCTACTGTCGTAAGGCGAAGTCGCATCTCTTCTCCGACGGTTAAAAAAACTGCATTAATTCTTTGAATTAAGTGGTCTAGATTGTCAATTTCCACCTCGTACACGAGTTCTTTCGCACGTCCCCATACGTAAAAATCGAGAGGGGTTAAATCAGGGGACCGTGGAGGCCATGCGATGGGACCTGCTCTTCCTATCCACGAATTGGGAAAAGTATTGTCCAGAAATTCTCCAACGGCGACCCGATAGTGTGCAGGACACTCGCCATTCTGGAAGACGATTGGCAGATCACAATAATGTAAAGTATGCTGGTTAAATATCCTCGCACGTGTAAATGTTGATTCATCTGTCCATAAGATGCTTTTTAAAAAGTGTCAATTTTCAACGTCTGCGTGAAGTAATTGTACAAGTAATTGTAAAAATTGTACCCGTCGCTCATAGTCGGCTTGTAGAAGACCTAGAATAGAGTATCATGATACAGCAACATCATACTGCCTCCGATTGATCCTCGGTTCTTGAAAATTTAGATTGCCTGTTTCCCTTAATCGACGAAAAGTGTTAGCAAAAGTGTTGTGGTGGGACACACGCCTATTGGGGTATTGCTCCTCATAAATTCTTTGTGCTTCTCGCGTATTACCATTGGCTCTTCCATAAGCAAGGACAATATAGGCGTATTCTTCGGTAGTGTATGCAGCCATTGTGGCGATCATGATACAAAAATAAGGAAAGTCACAAAAACAATATAAAAACTCAATTAACAGCAACAATAACAACAGTATTAACAATGACAATAACAACTACAGAAACGATACAATACTAAATTAACGATTTGGTTACGTAAGAAAGCTAAAAAGTTACCACGACAAATGACAAATGTCAAATGACAACAACAATATGTAGCACATATTGTTATCACAACAACAATCCCATAGCATGTTCCACGATCTCCCCATTTGACCATTCAAAGAATCGATGCCGCTTTTCAAACTATCAGAAAAAAGATGCGGCTTCGTCTTACGACAGTGGAAATGCGAAGGCGACGTAGGGCATGTATTAGAGCCAGAGGAGCGCAGTTTTAATAAAATTTGAAATTTTGAAATAAATACATAAAATAAAAAAAACAAATTTTTACTTTATTGTCTTTTAAAGTCATGAATTGTGGCAAGTTAGTCGGCTTTGTGTTACACATCGTATATCATTAAAAAGAGTATTAACTGGAGATGTTTTTAAAACTACCTGAACATCTTGATAGATTTTAGTTTTTTTTTTTGCGTCAAGTTAAAGTTACCTTTCATAACTTTTTTTGCTACTTGTATTAACTTTTTGAGCTCAAAACGAATTATTTCGGTATTATTTGTACTTGATATTGATTTTTTTTAGATTCAGGATACATTACAGACTAAATACAAATGTAAAAAAAAACGTGAAAAATATGCTGAAAAAATTTAAAGATGTCAAAAGGCATAATTTTTTGAAAATCCTGAAAATAACGCTTTCAACTGTTTTTTCAAAATTCAATGTGAGAGATTCTGTTAAAGTGCATTCGTGAGAGCCATGAGGGTTAGAGAGCCATGTTTATATTTTACTATTTTGGTATTAACTTCACTAGATCTTTGAATATATGTGTCCTTAAAAACACTCATCTCAAACACTATTGTTGGTAACTTCTTTACCAAATTAAAATCTAGTAATTTTGCGTGCTTTTTAGATCTGGTGTAAGATAATAGAGATAATATTTTGATAGTAAAGATATAATTTAATAAATACTATTATTTATTTGATTAGACTCGTGCTTCAACCCCCTTTGTTCCTGACTTTTTGTCTAAAAATTGAAAGTAAAATTTTAAATGGACTCTCTTTATAAGAATAAAATAGACTTTCTGGTGATGATTTAGAAGCAAGTGTGTATACAATTAATGCGTGATTCGCAAATACATTTCGTTGATTTAAGATTCTTATTTATTATTTTTACTTGTCTACTACTTAAATTACTTAATTATGATATTAACTGTGTTATTTTTTAATAAAGAGTCTAAGCTTTAAAGTTAGAGCGTCGTGTATTGTTGCGATTGTATAAATAGCGGAAAAGAGTATGATCCAGATATGGTCTATTTGTGTTACTAGCCTATAGTTTGGTGTATTAATATTTATGAGCCGTCACTGACGAGGAACGTCAACGCTAGTTTTGCATTGCTGTAGTAAGTGTAACCGTTATTTAACGTGTGCAAATGGTATTCGTTTTAGTTTGGCAAAACTAAGGTTGTGTAAGTAAGACATTATACGGTATAGTTTACCTGTGATAAGTTGTGGGAAAACTACTGTCATATTATATTAAATTAAAAAAACTCAAATACGTATACTATACAAAATTTTATGAGGAATAATTGAGTTTTTGATTTCACATACTGCCAGAATGAAGAATTAGATGACAACTCCGTTATTTTAGCCAGTAAAAACGGAAGAGGATTTTTTTCATTTCTTTTTTCATCACAGACACGTAAATTTTGCTTTTCAGGGATAGACTAATTAAAAAGTCACACGTGTTGATGCTGGTTTGATACCAAAGTAGACAATTGTAAGGCTTATACTCATTTTTCTAAGGAGTTAAATATGTGGACGAAAATCTTTCACGATTCCCTCGTAGGTCCGTTTTTCTACCTGGAAATTTGGTCAACCTGCTGGATCTTTTAGAAAACACCATAAATGTCAGGATACGAAATACCTGACGGCGGAAATTACTTTTTCATGAAGGTGATGATTGTGGTGGTACAATATCTGTTCCTTAACTCTTGTCATGATGATGATGTCATCATGTCACTTGGAACTTGGCTGTTACACTTTAAGGTAGAAAATAAGTTATGACACAACCCTCTTTTCACCGCATTTTACGTGATTTCACATTACCGTAGGACTTTTAGGTATTAACCACCCTTGTTGATTTTCCAATAAAGTTCTTCTATCAAAATCAAAAAGTTCTGTGTCCGAGATTTTAAAAAGATATCCTAAAACGTTTCTATTTAGTTTTCGAATTGTAAGCAAATGAACCTCACTACCTTCCAAATTAACTAAAAAATGTTTTAAAAACTACATAGTCTAATAAACAATGTTCGAATATTTAAAGTTTATTTAAACTTTATTCGTGTGGGCTCTCAAAGAACTGTACATTACAGTTCAAGTCATTTACCTTTTTTATTTAAAAATTTTGTAACAAACAAACAAATAAATATATAGAAAAGAACAATTTAGATTATTAAAAGGAATTGAATGCTTCACGAAAAAAAAACTCTCAACGTTTTTACATCACAAAATCACTCATTTAAAAGTTATTCACTGTTTTAAGTTAAAGGAAACATTAGATTATTGTTTTCTTGTTGTTGAACCAATTTTTTTCAGTGGAACAAATTGATAATTTATATCATCAAAAGTCAACACCATTTTATCAATTTTATCATCTAAAATATTAAAATTTTATAATATAGTCAAACTTATTCCCACCTAATAGCTATTTAATATACAAGGTGTAAATTCGAGTTGAAAATGTCCTATGAATATGGGTTCGCGAAATGCTTCCTTACTAAGATATGTTTTTTTTTATTTAATAATAATAATATTTAGGGCTTTGTGAACAAGTTGAAAAAACCTTGTAAGATTGGTCAATATAGTCTTCTTAGGTAAAAAGGTAGGTCTTCTTTTGTTCTACGGCAAATTATTATTTAAATAATAATTTCCTAATTTTCACTGGGCTTGAATAGGTTGTAATTGCGTGATAGTTACTAATCATTTTGTACCTTCTTGCTAGTAGGAAAATAGGTTTGCTTCAGAAATTTTTGTTTTTTGTAAATTTAACGATACTTTAGGATCATTTATATTTAGCCTACACAAAACACACTAGAAATTTAATAGTTCTAATATATTGTTTAACACTAAATAAATTTAAAAGCTGTAACCAACAATTCAAAAAACGAAATAAACCAGTAACTCTCATAGTATCAACGCTCCCGCCAAGAACTATTTTGAATCGATGGCCTCCCCGAAGTCGCCCGAACATACCCTAGAGCTGCTAGACTTTAACGGTATCCTAAGTAGTGCGTCAGTTCGACATAAATTTGCACAAATTATGTCATGTTTATTTTTGCAAATGAAAAATACGCGGACATGCTGGAAATATACGGATATTGTAACGGTAGCGGTAGATAAGCAGTGGTTGAATATCGCAGCCGGTATTTAAATTAAAGAATATATGATAGACAAGTATTTGGGAGAGTTTTTAGTCAACTGAGAACATCATGATCATTTCCAAATACTTCTCTGATAGGTTCGTCCATCATCAGCTGCCTAATACTGTGATGAAAATGAGAAGTGTTTGAATGGTCACCATTAACTAGTGTTCGTAGAATATCAGATCGCACTGGTTTTACAGAAACGACTGGATGAAGAATAACTTTTTAATGCATAACTTTGGTTTTACTAGTCCAAGGTCTGCAACTTACTGATCTGATATTCCGCTGCACAGTAGTAGAGTTGTGACGGAATATTTAAATAACACTTTTCTTGTACGTTAGACTAGACGCAGGAGCCAGTTTCTTGACTTCTCTCCCTCCTTCGCCCGATCACCGGATTTAAATCCTTTGGACTGTTACTTAGAAACATATGAAGAGTTAAGTTTATGCAGAGAAATCACCAGGGCTGAAAATTCGTAAAATTATTAATATCGCTAACGACCTAAGTAATGACCACCGTGTTATTGGAAAAACTATCAGTCAAATCATTAAAAGTGCTAGACCATGCTAATGTCAAGATGGACACTGAACAATTATTGTAAACGGGTATTTTCACAGTAGTATTAATGTTTTTTGTTAAATAGAATTATTTTTCGGTAATATTGGACTTTTATCGAAAACTCAATAACACAAATTTAAAAAAATCATACCTTGGTAAGGAAGCATTTGCGGACCCATGTTCATAGGACATTTTCGATGGAAGTTAAAGAATACGTAGTGAAATTTTGTCCCTTACCTCGCGGGAAACCCTGTATATTTATTTGTTGGTTAGTTACATAATTCCAAAATAAAAAAGATAAATCTGAAAAATATATCAATGTTAAAGTTAATTATAAAAGGTAGTTATTAAAAGTTAAGAGCTTAAACCTCCACGACATTTTGTTTTGTCATCTTCAACAATATTGCAATTTTTGGGCTCAATCTAACCATCACTTTATAGTTACCAGAAATACTCCAGTGTTAAGTTAATGTAATCTGTACCAGCTAAGACTCTTATAGATTATTCATAGCAATTCTTTTGTTGTGAATATCTCGTTATTTTTTTAATAAACCACTGATAAAATGCCATTTTCTTATCGCCAATCTGGAGTCATGCCACTTTCTTACCCCCTATCCTGAAAAATTTGATATTGTATCTTTTATAATAGCCAAGTTATATATAAGAGATTTAATGAAACGTACTTTTTCTTTGTTTTCTGTATATCCGTGGCTACTCCGAGTTTGAAGAAGTAGATTATACAATATTTATAGGCACTTGATTGCATAACTTTTTCCTCGTTCGATCCACCCTGTATCTTTAAAGGTTTCAATATACCCATTTAAATCATTTTAAAGTACACACATATATCATGACCAATACAAGGCTGGATACAACTCAGTTATTGAATAGGGAAATTATGTATACAGGGTGTCCCGAAATTAATGGGACATAAAACAACAGTAGATTCCTTACGTCAAAATAATGTGATTGAGGTCAACTTGCCTTATCCTAACTTTAATAGTAACTGAAATACAGGGTGTCAAACTATTATTTGATTTATCGTTTTTTTCTCATAGGTCCTGAACCAATTGACATATTGACATGAAATTTAAAACATACGAGTCTTTTAAAAATAAAAATAAAATTTCGTATGCAGTTTTAGTGTGTTCGGTAAAGGGCGCACATTGCGTTAGTTTTTGCTTTTTAAGAACCCCTAACTTTTTTTCAGCCCCGTATATCGGTTTAAAAAATATCAACATAAATTCCTTTGTTAATTTTATATAAAAAATGTATACTTTATTAAAATCGTTAGGAGCAACCATTTTCGGCATACTCACCATTTTTCAAAAAAAATTAAAAATAATATATATTTACTACTTTATTTAAATCGCATCTTTGGCAGTTGCATTTAGCGACTTTAATAAGGTATAAATTTTTTATGTAATATTAAAAAAGGAAATTATTTCGTTACTTTTCAAACCAATAACCAGCTGCAAAAAAGTTAGATGTTCTAAAAAAGTAAAAACTAACGCGACGAGCGCCCTCTACCGAAAACCCGGCAACTGTATACGAAATCTTTTTCTTTTTAAAAGACTCGTATGTTTTAAATTTCATGTCAGTATGTCATCTGGTTCAGGACCTACTTTGACACCCTGTATTTCAGTTACTATTAAAGTTAGGATAAGGCAAGTTCACCTCAATCACATTATTTTGATGTAAGGAATCTACTGTTGTATGTCCCAATACTTTCGGGACACCCTGTAAACTTGCAATAACAAATCCAAGTCACAAATTAGAATAAGGCCCTAGTATTCGACCAAAATTGAAAATATAGAAAGCCGAGATGTGGGGCATATTGCATTTCCTCTCTCACTGCCCAGCACAAGTGCTTAAGGAAGGCTTTGGATATTTCGGCTCCCCAAAAAAAAATTGGCTATATCTACTACACTTTTGAAGTTTATAGGATCTTCCATTTAAAATAACGGAGTTGACACTTATTTCTTCAACTAACACTCTTGACAAATTGAATCGTTAACGTGACTCAACATTTAAATGGTAGTGAACCAAAGTTTTTAATTGAAGTATCATAAAAAGGCCAATTATAGCAGGCGGCCAAATAGATATTTAATTAATTTTTTATCCATATTTTACTTTCTAATGACCATATTAAAAAATTATTCTATATTTATTCGCATTACATTTTGGCATTTGATTAAATTTAGTTTTCAGATTGCTCTGTTTTGATTTCAGAGAAAAACTAAAATTGCGTTAAAGTAAAAAATTATCCGGTTAACATCTATTTTTCGAGTGCACCAACCGGCCTAAAATCATAAATTATAGTCACTACGCAAAAAAGGGTAGAATGTACGTAAAACAATATTTTTGCAGACCCGTCACCTGCCCAGAACCGCGGCAGATCAAAGATATCGACATATCAAAACTTTAAGGGCCGCAAGTCAAGCTCGTTGATGAATTTGTACGGTAAGATCACAGCTCGTTCATATTTTACTTCTTATGGCCTGGCCTGGTTCAAGGTACCCCATTCACTATATTTTTTTACTAAATATATGTCTTAAGCTATTGTTGGTCGTGGGGCATGCTGTTAATTTTCTTTCCCTTTGTTATTTTAAATTATGATTCTTAATTAGTGGTGGTGTGGTCTATACAGGGTGGTGGAACAACAAAATTTAATTATTATATTTTTTTCAGCTCTTTGTTAATGGCACTTGAGTTATTATACCAGAAAACTTAACTTGATATACATATATTTTTAAATATAGTGTTGAGCATATATCAAATAGCCATAATCAAATGGCCATAATTTATACTACAAGTGAAAAACTTTATAGGAAATTAATCACCTGAAAAAATTTGTTTTCGTAGCATTTTAAAAGTGTAAAAATATACAGTTTAGACGTGTTCAGATTTATCAACATAAATGATCGTAGTTTGTAAAGTTTGCAACCCTAACGTAAAGATGGCGGCATTCGTCAATAAAAGGTAGTGAATTTTTCGGCTGGTAAAATAAAAATTTCAGCTATTTTGGACGCACAAACGGTTTGTATGAATCGATCGAGAATTTGTATATGAGGACTCGGCACTACTACGTCCAAAAATTGAAACCATGGAAAGGAAAACTTTTTAGCTCACCCTCGTACGTTTGTTACAGTGATTCCTAATGGTCTTACCATTGGGACAAAAACGTAACGTCCTTTAATTTTTTTAAATTTAGGAAGATATTACTTCCTTCCTTTCTCAGGGTATTGTAATCTCTAATTTTGTATAGATCTTTTAGGGACATCCTGTATAAATTTCATTTCTATAATTTTTAACTAAAAATATTTATACTGGATAAAAGTCGCTACGACCTGATATACTAAATAAGAAATAAACATGATACATTTCTCCAATTTTAACTATCGATGCAAGTAATTTCGAGTAGCAAAGTAATATTTGAACAAAAAAATCGCGATTGCCTTGTAAAGAAATTTTAATTAAATTTCAATAAGCATTGCCATGGATATTAAACCTACTAAGTTCAATAACTAAAAATTTCTATATTACCCTTGATTTTAATTTTACCAATTTTTTTTTGCTTAAAAGCCACACTGTACTTTACTCAAATTTCCTGTTTATGTTTAACTCTATGCAGGGTTTTCTAGACCTATTTAGATACCAAATATAATCTGTACCCTAACTTCTATTGATCCTTAGGAGCTAAAGGCTGGAAAAGACTTTTACTTGCAGAAAAAGTCATTTATCAACTCCTAATATCTCAAAAACAAGTAGGATATAATAGGTAGGATACATGTAAATGTACGTAATAAAGTTTTAGTATTTTTAAAATTTGTATTTTATAACTATTCGAAATATTTTAAAAAGGGCGTTCTCAAAATAACTTAAGGACTTTTCAAAGAAATATATTTATTTACGATTCCGGCCAACTTATGTCGAGGGTGCGAAAATTCATGTATTAATAAATGAGTTTCTACTACTCGACTAATTAGAGTCCGCTCATTCATCAAAAATTGACCAGTCTTATATCCAGGTCTAACTAATTTAGGTCTTAAGTACGGAAATAAATGTATTAACTTCCTTCCAATAACAGGTCTAAATCACAAGTTAAAAAGAGAACGCCAGCGTTGCTCCTGCTTATCTCTACTAACAAGGCCTCCCCTCTCAGTAACCCGCATAATTGAGCATTTGGGGAAGCACACTCGTTCTTTCCTTAACATAAGGCTTTGCCTATGATTTTTTGCTACATATTAATGATTGGGTATTTCGGCACCCAAGCAAGAAATTCGCCAGTACTGTGTATATAGATTTTTTTATCTTAATAGGCTGGAACACGTATATTTGTTGACTCATGTATAACACACCACCCTGTAAGATATATTTTGCTAGCTTTGTAAAATTCTTTTAGTCAAGTTAACAGTTTTAACTTTATAGTTATGTATATGCACATATTATTAGTTTTGGTCATTACGATTGGTTTTGGTGTCTGTTTAGAACTTTATTTTGGAGTTTTATCTATATTTTTTATTTGGATAGGATATATTTTTTTTCCTGCCTGGATTACCACCGACCTTATTACTTTTTGATTTTGACTTTTCTATTTTGATCTATATTAACACCGTAATACCATAGATCTTGTTATTACAGGCCATGCAATCATTTTCTTAGGGGACCTGTAACAGAAATGTAAGAATGTGAATAAAAAGTGATTTAGTAACAATGGTAGGCCCTAAGGTATATGGAATGTATTTGTTTTTTTGTAAATTTCGCCTTAAAAAATCAATAATGTTTTCACTAGTGCGAAATGGCACTTATGTGGCAAATCATCATAGTTTTTAAATGGGACACTTTATATAATTTCATCTTTCTCTGTCGTATTTCTTTCAGATTTTTTTTTTAAATGGATAGTTTCTTTTTTAATAAAAACGTGGGTTTAAATAAATGTTTATTTATTAGCCATTTAAATTTATAAAAAAGAGAAATTTGGAACATCTTATTAAATAAATTTTATCACTCTTATATATAAATCATAGACGCTGAGAAATACCTAAAGGTAGAGCATTAAAAAAATCTTTTAAATTGTTTTGCAAGAAGGTTAAATAAATATTGCTACAGAAGTCTAGTATCGTATTTAAAATTGTAAGTAAAATCTATTGCTGTGACAAAATCATAATTAGTTACATATTTTGTTGGCTATTACGGCACAAGTATGGCAAATATCAATTTAGAAAATATTATATTATACGGTCAATTGATTGAAAAAAAAAGAATATAGATTTATTCGCATATTTAGAAAAAATACGGATTTAAATCTTTAACGAAACATTTCGCTATATTTAATTCAATCTAAGTCCTATTATTCCTAAATACAATAATTTTGATTTTTTTATCTACCCAGGAGGTTTTATCTATCGACCACTGAACTTGCTTCATTTCATTTATACCCTACCTAACTTTATTCTCCTTTTATGGAAATTGAAAAGACCGAAAAACTTATCTATTAAATAAAAAGACCTAATTTAAACCAACCGTTCAATTAAATTAAATATATTAAACTATACTTATCTTGTTTATATTTTGCCGTTCTTCAAATACTTTTTTTGTAATTATAAATTATTAATAAGCGTAATAATTAATTATAAATAAGCGTAAAAGTATGATCCAATTATTTCAACTCCAATTATTCGACCTCTATAGCCTCTACTATTATACGTCATATCGGTATTGTCTGATCTCGTGTGGTTTTTTTTATAGGCCAGACACTACACATGTAGTGTTTCCACAGCATTCATGTGGAAATTTAATACTTCCTAAAAAAGATTCATGATAAAAATATTAGGATTTTGTTCAAATTTTTCAAGGCTCCACCTCGAAAACTGCTGGCTTCATAGGATATCCTTAAGAAGCAATGATTAAACATGGATGGGTATAAACCACTTTTCATAAATCTTGTCGCATAGTGCTTAAACTAAGGTTCTTTGTATTGCAAATTTGATCTCGTGCCATCATACTCAAACTACTATAAACTTCAATTCATAAAAGTAATAGCAAGTAATAAATAAATAGCAATAAATAAAAGATTTTTTGAAGAAGTCAGATTCTAAAACAAAGTTCATATAATTAGTAAATAAAAGGAAATGTATGAACCTAGCATGTGGGTTTGTGTCTTCCAAAACTCCTTGATCCTGCTATTGCAAACATTCCTTCTGCTATTAAAGATTTCGCAAATTTTTATTCATATATCATACAATTAGTAACATCATTTGAATAGAATATGATAATCCTGTATCTTCTACACTATTAATAAAATCTGCGAATATCAGTTAAAATACATTAAATTTTGATGTAAGTTCCATTATGTGAGTTTAAACACCTGTGTTTGGTATATTTGCCTGAGGCTTCGAATTAATTATCGTTATTAATCAATTTTAGTTCTTTAAGTCTAAGCACAAAAGTAGTTTTCTGAATATTATATCAATCGAATATTGTATTTATATGCTTGACAGTGGGGTTTTTATATTGAAAGATCCTGGGCTTAGTGCTGCGGCATAGACATAGGCTTTCCGCAGATTGAACATAGTAGAGCCTAGGGTAGCATAGATTCCTTGTATATTAGCTTTAATTACATCAGGTATTTCTTGAACCGTGTGCCTATCTAAATTAAATTTCTGTTTAGTTTGAACGTCTTGGAACTGTTCTTCTTGGCTTTTAACTGTGTACTTTCACTTTCTTCGAATTTAAAGAAAATACATTAAATACATACTAAATTTTATTGTGAATAAAGTTCTCTATGTGGCAATTAAAAAAAAAAATTCTTGCTCAAATTTGTAATGCCACGCTTTGTGAAGGTCAATTCATCTGACCAGAGGACTGTTCTGTAGAAATTAATGTTAAGACAAGACTGTCTTAATATCCAGGCAGAATAAACTGGACGAGCATAGTGCTCTGCCTCAAGCAAACCCTGTATCTTACGATAATGCTACGGATGTAAGCCTTTACGTGTTAAAATTTGCCAGTCATTCGCGGTACTCCGACTCGCCTACAAATTCGATGTAGAGGGATAGTTTTAAAAGAAATTCCTTACAACAGTATCTAGTAGTACTCGTTGATCCAAGTCTGCTGGCAAGTTCACTCCTCGATCGAAAAGGTAATTACGCAAACAGCATTCCGGAAATTGTCTGTGTACTTCCAGAAGTGTTCTTCATGTTTCATGTGAAGTTTATTTTAGTATTATTTTTTAAATAACATTCATGGGCGTATAACTTTGAAATAAATAAAAATGGATATACAAGTTTTGCTTTTTTTTGCGTTTTCAAAATTTGAACATAACCATATGAATTACTTTGATAAGTCAACAAAGAAAAATAGCTAGCACATTCCAGAGTTATCATACATTCAATATCCCACTACAATACGTACATTCAGCTCGTCGCAGAGGCGGAGCACAGGAACAGCTTTTGGAGTTTGGATGGAGTTTCATATAGAATCAAACTTTAGATTTTCTTCTTTACTATTAAAGGAAGGCACAGCACACCGGCACCAGAAATATCAGCTATGGAGTGCGAAGTTCAAAATTATCCTCAAACAAGAAAAACCATTATAGAAGCATACTACGCTCTCATCGTCAAGCTTGACCATGGCACTCGATGTAGTTTCAAATAAGAAAATTACGTAAAAACACGAAGTCACGGTCTCATCAAATCCATATAATTTTTTAAAGCTACACGTGTTTCGCTCCTATCGGAGCATCATCAGGCCTAGACCTACACAGATCACATTACAACTCTTTTTTACCTTTGTTTTGTTTTGTTTTCGTTTGGTCTCTTAGTGAAAAATGGATGATACGTTTCTATAAGAAAATTACGTAGCTAAATGACGCAAGGATAGGTTTCTCGGGATATAGTTTTATTATTAAGATTCTATATCCAAAAATAATTTAAGAGCAAAATTCCAACAAGAAAAATCTAGAAATCTATTTAAAGAAAATCTAAAAAGAAAATTTCGGTTTTTCTCTTCTTTTATGTCAGTAGTGAAAAAATGGAACTCCACCAGAAATTTGTCATATTATTGCAAAATTAACAAGCCTTAAAGAAAAGTAGGAGCAAGTGGGCTTAATTGTTTAAATTTAAAAAAAATCTTACAATATTTTAAATTAATCAAAATATGCTGGAATATTTCGAAAACGTGAATAGTTATAAATAATTTTAATTGCATATGAAAAACTTTAATAGAGTGTAGTCCTATAGTTCATTTAAAAAATGTGCTTTTTTCCACTATGTAATTTTTTTATATATAATAAATTTATATAAGAAAGATGTATAAATTCAGGCTTATAAATATTATGTATAATATGAAATTAAACTAACTTATATTTAAAATGTTAGCCTTTTACATGACTTATACATTACTTTTCTAAATTTTAAGGTTTTTTTTCCATAAAAAAGAAGAGAAATTATTTATTTTTTTCTAATAACTCATTTGATAAGCTTCTCATACATTTAATCTCCTTTTGGCAATTACCCAAAGGGGAATAACTAAAAATTTTGAATTTGCTTTGGAAAAAAAGTAAACGCTAATTCATGAATGTACTTTTCTTTAACTTTACATTATTTAATAATTTAATTTAAAACGTTCCTTGCTTGATTTTTAATTACGCAGATTGTGCACTAGCAGTTAAAAAAAAAAAAACAAAAAACTTTAAAACTCTTTAGCAAGGCTAAAATTTAAAAGTAAAATGTTAACAAACGTCCTGGATGTGGCAAATCGTTTTGAAATCCCAGAAGTTGTTTAAAATTTTGCTTCTTAGGGTGAATTGTATAATTTCAAAATTTATTAATTAATTATTTCTAAAAGAGTTTTTTATAACTTTTTAAGGGCTTTAGGACTGTTAAACTGGAGTTTCGAACATGTAGGTTTGAAGTTCTAACCAAAATATATATTTTCTTATATAACATCCCACTTCTTAATTTGGCGTCAAATATGATTTTAAAATATTTAGCATTTTGTTAGGCCTTTTATGACACATTTATTATTTTTATATTTCCTTATAATGTAAATCTTAATTTTCTTTAAAAAACAATTCTTTAACGAATTAACTTTATGTTAAAACTAAATTGTACTCTAGCTTATCAATACTGAACTACATTAAAGTTACACAACAATTAATATTCCTTTTTAATAAATATTTTCATGTAACTGCTTTTAGTGAAGCCAACAATTACACCATAATTAAGTCTTTACATCTATAAGCATCTATAAGCATAGTAGGCAGATATTTTCTCATATATTATATCACTTCCAATCAAAATCCTATTCGCATGTATCTCAAGGTGACTCTACTGTTGCTGCTAAATGTCCAATTATACGTACATTTGTGAAAACTGCTCATGGGTTTTGTTACAGAAGAGCAACATTTGTATATGTTTGGAATATAAATAAGTTATATTTAAAAAATATTCTTTAACGAAGTTCATGAAGTTGTGAAGTTGAACTTGTTCATAACACATCTATGTTAGGCTCTTTAAAATCAGTGTTATATCATCCGCGTCTAACACCATATATTTAGTTCTGACTGCTGGTAATTGTTTTTGTATAAGGTTTCCCAAAAGGATCAGCAATATAATTTTTGCATAACCAACAAAATTTGGCTCTAACCTTTTTGGCTGATTCAGCCTTGATACTGACGGTCCGAGCAGATTGAGACGAATCTGAAATTTTATGTCTGGATTTTAAAATAGCGAATACTTCAATTTGCAAAGAAGTAGCGTGCTTCCCCGGCGAGTAGGTCCTGTTGGTCCACAGAATCCTGCACCAACCCTGTCCTATATTCAGGAGCCCATATGTGTACCAGGTGGTCCCCCTGTGTACTAATACAGGGTTATTAAAGCCCTCTTGGCCCGCCATACATATGTGTTATGAAGCCCTTATAGTTTACTATCGCATCTACTCACTTCCCATCAGAAGGGAATTTCTGTGCGGATATCACAAAGTTCGATTCTCTCTTACTGAATGTTTTCTCCATTTCGTACGGATCGTAGATCTTCTGTACTGTGGACTCAATAGCTTTGACATTTGAATCCATTTTCTCATAACATCAGGGCTAGGTGATAACTGAATGTCATGTAATTCAAAACAAATTGCCTGCTGTCATAATCTTATTATTGTTCTGATAAAATGCACGTACGCAAAAAATGAGTTACTCGCTTTATTTTAACTGAAATGCCTCAAAGCGGTTTACCATTTGATTCGCATGGTGGCCATGTCTGAGACTAAAAATTTACAAATAAAGTTCCGATACCCTTTCAACATAACTATTTCGTCTGATGTTAGCCCAACAACATACTCGTTAAATATGAATAAATCGCTTTCCATAATTTATGAAATAGTCTCGTAGTTGACTGGATCCAGAGCCTCTGTCAGATCTAATAATCATCTCTCATAACAGATCTGTTTGGAAATATTCTCGACTACTTTACGACAAAATTAGAGTCTCTACTGGTAACTTCTTTTCCATATATCCAAATCATATCCTGATTGCAAATATCATTGAAAATGTCCTTTTGTTTTAAACATCTGTCTTGGACTGGCAATATCGAATATTTATGAACACTCATTTCGATGTGTATTTGTATTGATGCACCGGGTAAAACCTCTCATATGAAAATATTACTAATCACTAAAAATAATTTTACTTCTTCTTATCTTATACATTCGGAAAACATATGGGTCTATTAATGGTCCCTGGGCATCAATTTCTGCGTAAATTAAGGTCTGTGTAATGGCAAAACTTTTGTTAAAATCCGCTATAAAGTGAAATAGTTAAAGCATATTTTTTTTGTATTTCGGCCAACCTTTTACCAACAATCCGAATCATTCCGAGTATGCAGCATGCCGATGGTTTTACATTAGCTACGGATCAAGTTGGCGTCAATCTTTAGACCAAATTCTAAATAGTAGAGCATATTAATTCTCGCCCTTGTTTTAAAATAAGGGTGATCTGTGGCGCCATCTAAAAGACATGCTTCAAGACATTATAAAACCAAATATGTCTCGTTTTCACTTTTAGACCATGGCGCCATCTAACAGTGATGCTTTAGAAAAAGAATTTAGCCGAAAAAGTAAATTATTCAAATAAAACTAAGTTGATAGTGGTACAAAAAGTTTGTAATTCAAAGTTCTACACTCGTAGAGCAGTGTAATCTTCTGAAGAAGATGAATGGCAGATGTATAATGTTGCAGAAATTAAATGTGTTGGAAAACATATAGCTAAATAATAAAATTTAATAGCAAATAAATGTAAAACAGTTTTTTTTATATAAAAAGAATTCCCAGTTCTTAAAACGGCTTGCCATATCAAAATAGGTCTTTACATTATATCTATTGGTTCGTAGACAACAATTATCTAATTTATTGTTTTCTTTATTTTTCGTTTTAGTAGAATAGGTAAATATTTAATAAAATAATTTACTAAAGGCTTGTATATCTGCTAAAGCCAGTATGTAATTACTATTTTTAAAAAGGTTTTATATCACAATTATGGACAGTATATTTTTTGATCTTCATGTAAATATTATGACCTTTTTTGAGAGTTAGTAAATAGTGATTTGATTTGTTTGATGTCAATCTAATGGAATATCATAGCTTTTTATGATTTTACACGTTTTTTACAAAATCATCAAATCAAAACTTTTTCTATTTTTCGAACTAAGTGGTCAATATCCGTCAGCAAAGTTCGACTTCCCGAGGAGTTCGATGACTTGAATATGGAATGCGATTTTTATATCTTCCCCTTAAGGTGAGGCAGTCTCAAAGGTAACCTGCCTAGTTCTTTGCAGTGCTAGCCAAACGCATAGGATGTATGTCACTGTTTCATCCCTCTTTGGCTTTTTCTACCAGGCCAATCTTATAAATATGATACCTTAGGATAGTGTATTGAATAGCTGCTCTGGCGGCGCAGTGTTTCCCGCAGCTTTGTTGATTCCATTCTTATATCGGTTTTCGTCAAGATGCTATTTGATGCTTGAATATAAGCTGGGGCCCTCATATTGGTGGTGTTGCAGGGGAAGTCAACCACAGCAACAATCGGTCTTGTTTTGAATGCACTCGTAATGTCACCAAATGTTAACAATTTGGTGACACGTAATGTTAACAATTTGATTAATACTTAGGTATGTTTGCTTCTATTTTTGATCATAATAAAAGTATTACTTTCTACACATAGATGGCCTAAATAATATCTCCGTCGTGCCCTGTCGAGGGCTACCAAAGGCCAAGAGAATTGGAAAGACTTAATATCACTAAGTAAACCGTATGTATTACCCAGATATTTGAACTTAGCTCGCGTGAGTGTTAGATACTCGGTGATAACAGTTTCGTCCTCCTCCCAACACTACTGGCATTCCGGATTGTCTGCAATAACTATGATGTGACGATAGCATCTTAAATGCCAGTATCCGGTTAACAGACTTGTCACTAAGAGAATTTTGCGTCTCTTTAAGCACAGTAGTTGTCTGGTGAGACAGGCGGACTGCCCATCTATGTGTGTCTTCGCCTATTTGATGGCAGGTGTTTCCATCCATCTTTAGAAAGTTCACTTGTCCAACAGACTCTTCAGAGATGCTAAACATTTGGATATACATATCACCACTTTTGTAAATTTATTTCAAAAATACCGACTTTGGAACGATGTTTAACGGATATGTATATTAACCCAATATAATAAGCACATGTACATGCGAACACCCTGTATCTCTAAAGTCAAAACCTTTACCAAATTTTACTACTTACCAAATATACCAATACCAAATTTGTTGTGAATGAGGAATCAAAAAATCCCGAAACATAATGTAAGTTCTTAGACGACCATAGGGTTTGGTTTGACAGATCCCAAAAGTGTTGTGAAAAAGTTAGAATAGAAAATTTCTGGACATCCATATAGCTGATGTTTTTTTTGTATTTAACTTTTCTGCCACTATTTGTATTCAAATTATTTGTTTTTTTTTGTTACATTTGATGAAGTGGAAGTTTACCAATATCTCCATAACCATTCAATCATTACAATCTTTCAATTTGTTAATTTATAGATTAAATTTTTTTTTTTGTTAAACCCATCTGAAATTGTGGAATGAAGCTTTTTTGTATGTCAACCAATTTCATTGTTATTTATGAAAAATAATGTTTGGTTTAAATGGCTATTGTTTATTTCTTCACAGGTTCAAGCACTGACCAAGACAGCATGGCGTATCGTTTTGGGGACACCGATTCAGGGCTGGGTCGCGCAACTCCACCCCGCAGAGCGCCCTCGCCCGGCATGGGTCTGCGTCATTTGCCCTCGCCCTCAGGGCCCGGCAGCCTCCCAGGATTAATGACTAAAGGACGCCGTGTTTTTGACGACGGGTCTAGTGATATTAGTTCTACGCCGAGTAGCATGATGGATTATACAGGTAAATGAAAGAAAAAAACCGAGGCACATTAGTGAAACTGAATACAAACAAACACATTCATGTCTTTTCTTCATATCTATTTTCGATTTCGAGAATCAAGAATCACTTTAAAAGGATAATATAAAAACAAAAATGAACAATTTCGATTTGTGGCGATAAGCATAACAATACAGAAACACAAATATATTTCTTTAAAATAATATTAATCTAGTATGTAAGATTTTCATAATTATGTATAAGTCAAACCATTATATGAAATACTCTCTTTAGAACATATGAGTTTAAAGTTTTACGATATACAGGAGGGATGTTAAGAACTTAATTTTAAATAGCACATAATTATGCATTCTTATTGCGTTGTGAAGAATGTATCGTTTAATGAGTGTGGCTTTGGCAGATAAAGATCATATTGCGCATTCCTAAAACGAAAGTTGTGAATTGGCTTTTCAGGGATAGCTGGTGTATAGACCGTAAGAGCATGACAAATGGAAATGTATGATTTGATAGAAGGGCAATATGATAAATATGTGTCATCTCTAAAAAATCATTCATTTTTAAAATCGATTTTTTCTTATTTGTTTACGTACTTATATGACCGCCCTTTAATTAAATGCGAAATGGCAAGCAATTTCAAATTGTACAAAATTTGCGAATTATTTCTATCAACTAAAAATCTTTATTTATTATTTATAATAACATGGTTTTATTATACAGGCTTGCCTTTTGGGCTATGACATTATTTTATTTCGAAATTAATGTTTCTCTTTGTTTAAAGCAGTTTCGGATCAGACAAATTATATGCAAAAATTTTACAAGATGTCTCGGAAATTTCGTACGATTGATCTAATGCCCGATGCTTGCCAATTTTTCTTGCGTAACATTTTAATATGAACTTAAAACAAAACGCCCCCTTTTGCCTCTGTGCACATGGTAAACTCAGACAAAGTTGACGAAAAACAAAGAAAAACACAAAGTCACGGTCTCACAACATGTAATTAAACGGGGCTACACGTGTTTCGCTCTAGTTAGAGCATCATCAGGCCTAAAATAAAAATACTACTTAAATAAAACTAAAAACTTACATAAAACAATAAAAAACCTTTAGAACTGAACCAATGTAATTGAAGAAAGTGACTACAAGGAAAATGTTAAACGATACTTAGCTAAATTAAATAACACGAGAACAGGACTCTTTTTAGCTTTTGTAATTTCCATTTTCTCCAGAAGGTTCTTACCTTTAGGGCATTCATAAATCATTTCAGCTCCCACCCCCGGAGAAAAATTATGAGTAGAGGCCAGAAAATGATTCACAAACGCTGATTTGGTATCACTGACATTGGTATTTTTAAATTTTTTGAAAAGCGCTACGTGTTCTTAAATGTGTGTAGAGATTTTTCTTCCAGGCTGGCCAATGTATACTGCGCTGCAATCGTCACATTTTAAAGAGTAAACTCCCGATTTAGAAAGGATGCCTGCCTTATCCACTCTACTGACCAATTGGTTCTTTAAATTATTGACTATCTTAAACGCGATTTTTACATTTAGGGATTTAAAGAATCTTACTAAATTTACGGAGATAGAACCAAAAAAGGTCAAGGATCTAAAGGAACTTATTGAGTCGTTATTATGAACAATATTGTAGGTCAATTTATATTTATTTAAAAATTTGTAATAAATTTTGTCTATTAAATGAAGGGGAAATCCGTTGTTGAGAGCAATATGTTTTATAATATTCAATTCTTTAGCGAAAGCTTCTTTTGACAAGGGGATATTAAACAATCTATAGAAAAATTAATTAAAGGAGGCAAATTTATATGAGTAGGGAGAATTTGAAGAGTACTGAATTACATTATCAGTAGTAGTGGACTGCCTGAAAATTTAATAATAAGTATTTTCTACTTACTTTAAAAGTATTTATTTGACTAAGAATTCTGTTGATCTAACCAACAGTTTGAAAAATCTTATTATCCCTCATGGATCTAAACTTATTTCCTTAGATGTAAAAAATCTTTTTCCCAGCATCCCTCCCAAAGATTGTTTAAAGTTAGTGAGAACTCTCCTATTAAAAACATCTCTTAGTCGTATAGTCATTGAGGGTCTTTTAGATTTACTCGATATAGTGATCAACCAAAATTTTTTCCAGTTTGACAATAAAATTTTCAGGCAGCTCTCAGATTTGGCTATAGGTTCTTGTCTTTCCCCTCTGCTAAGCGAGATTTTCATGAGTCATCTAGAAAGAGAAATAGTTGAGGGTAGGTTTAGAGATTGCCTAACGATATATAAGAGGTATGTGGATGACATTTTTATAATCTGGCATGGCAGGGAGGAAGACGTACCAAATTTTCTTAGTTTCGTAAATTCCTTACACCCTAACATTTCATTCACAATCGAAGAAGAAAAATATGGTTTTTGTCTCTTCTTCAAATTGTCCCTACTCATATAAATTTGCCTCCTTTAATTCATTCATTTTTCTATAGATTGTTTAATATTCCCTTGTCAAAAGAAGCTTTCGCTAAAGAATTGAATATTATAAAACATATTGCTCTCAACAACGGATTTCCCCTTCATTTAATAGACAAAATTTATTACAAATTTTTAAATAAATATAAATTGACCTACAATATTGTTCATAATAACGACTCAATAAGTTCCTTTAGGTCCTTGACCTTTTTTGGTTTTATCTCCGTAAATTTAGTAAAATTCTTTAAATCCCTAAATGTAAAAATCGCGTTTAAGACAGTCAATAATTTAAAGAACCAATTGGTCAGTAGAGTGGATAAGGCAGGTATCCTTTCTAAATCGGGAGTTTACTCTTTAAAATGTGACGATTGCAGCGCAGTATACATTGGCCAGCCTGGAAGAAAAATCTCTACACACATTTAAGAACACGTAGCGCTTTTCAAAAAATTTAAAAATACCAATGTCAGTGATACCAAATCAGCGTTTGTGAATCATTTTCTGGCCTCTACTCATAATTTTTCTCCGGGGGTGGGAGCTGAAATGATTTATGAATGCCCTAAAGGTAAGAAAGAACCTTCTGGAGAAAATGGAAATTACAAAAGCTAAAAAGAGTCCTGTTCTCGTGTGTGTGAATGACGTGTTTACTTTTGAACCTAATTTACTTTTTAACAATTTAATTTAGCTAAGTATCGTTTAACATTTTCCTTGTAGTCACTTTCTTCAATTTACATTGGCTAACGTGTTAAGTTGTTTTAGCATTAGGTCCGTATAGCCGATAGGTTTTACACTTATACTTAGAACCTTGTTGTACCGGGTTCGATTCTCGTTGAGTCTATGTTGTTGCATTCCACTTTTTAATTTTTTATTTTTTGCTTTGTACAATTATTATTTATTACCTTAAAATTATTGTTTATTTATGTACTGTGAAGTGTGTGGATGGCTCCTAAAGGTTTTTTATTGTTTTATGTAAGTTTTTATTGGATGAGATTTTTGGATCAGACAAAGTTGTTATTTGACTGATTTTAGTCTTTCGATATTCTAAGAATCTACTGCATAAAAACGCATACTTAAATGATGGACATATTCATGTTTGGAATGATCAGCGGTATGTCCAGATGCGAACCCAATTCAACATGTTTGAGACCTGCTTGATCAAAATGAAAAATTGAAATCAGTCGACAGTCAGGGATATCCAGCAAATTTCACAGATTAAATATCAAACTTCAAAATGATTGCAAATCGATTGGGATCCCTATCATCAAATCTGAAAGGACAAAACTTGATTAGACTGAAACATAAAATCACCAAACGGTTTTATTATTATTCAGAAGCCTTTGAACTGATAACAGTTTACAAGTAATGATGAATAATTTCAGAACGTGATAAAATTCATTTTAACCTAAACAATCTTAAATAGTCAAAAGTCAGTACCCGTCCTAATAATTGTAAAAACATTTTATTCTATATAATGTTTAAGTTATCCCAATTTGCAATTTTCTTTTTCGGCTATGTGTTGTTCCTTTGCATAGGCGCATCGATATTTATGGCTTTAGAAGCAGAAGTTGAGGCACAACGATTATTTAATCTGCAAAATCTAAGAGAAGACTTTCTTCGTACATATCCGTGTGTAAAATATGAAGATTTCCATAAAGTCATTTACGCATATGAACAGGAGAGCAGAAAAGGAGCTTTCGGATCGAACAACTTAACTAGCTGGGATTTTCATCAGAGTCTACTATTTGTAGTGGCTCTTGTGACCACAATTGGATATGGACAAATTGCTCCCGAGAGTGAAAGTGGCAAAATATTTAGTATACTTTTTTCTTTAATAGGAATACCTCTTACATTAAGTGTGATTTCTGGCATTGTAGACCGGCTATCGGTGCCTACAAAAAACTTGCTCTATTGGTTAAATTCAAAGCTCCACAGACGATATAAGGCATTTCAAATTAGGCTGCTGCACCTTATTATTGTTATGTTTGTTGTTACAATATTTTTTATTATTATACCTTCTTTCATTTTCAACTACTTTGAGGCAGATTGGAATCTTTTAGATTCCATTTATTACTGCTACATGTCTTTAACTACTGTAGGTTTTGGAGATTATACTCCTGGGGATTCATTACCATTTAGACAGTCTTCTCCTATGTATCAAATAACCTACCAACTTTGCACCATTGTATATCTATTCATAGGAATAACGATTATGATGTTAGCTCTCACAGTTTTTTATGACATTCCTCAGTTAAACTTGGGACAGCTTTATACTTTTGAAGGTACAGAATATCCAGTTCATATGCAGGAAAGTCACATTATGGGATCAATCGATTTAGATGATTCTGAGCCAGACAGCATTAATGTCCATAAAAGGAAAGTTACGATAATGGAGAATATTAAGGAAGATCCTGAATAAATCATAGGTTTAAGTAAACTTTTAATAAAGCATATATTATTCTAAAATAAGCAGCTTTCATTTATTTATTCATTGTCTTAGAAATCACAAACTACAGTATATTAAAGAAAACTTAGTGACATCTAGGTAGAAACGATTTGCCTAACTTAAATTATGGCAAAGTTGCGTAATTTTATATGTTAAAACTACATGTATTTGTTTCTGGCGTTATTTGCCTCATCTCATGGAGCTCTTATAAAAAGTAACTAAAAATATTTGTTGTAAATCGTTTTAATGAATAAAAATCGTCAGCTTTCATATAAAATTAAATCCAATAAAAGATCTCCAAAATATTTAGATTTATGTAAATTAGGAAAATAACTTTTGCTAATGTATTTCAATGTTTAACAACAGGAAAAATTTGTGTTTTTATATATTTTCATCCAAGAAAAGGAATTAGTGATACTACTATCTACTAGGTAGTCTAAAAGATATATGTTAGCGTATTGATAAGATTGTACTTCCTCTATAGAGCAATAGGAAATTAAGTTCTCCCGAGACAGATTTGAACCATTATCTTTCTCTCTTTAACATGCTGCTTTGTCTATGAATTTCTGTTGCATGTTAATACATGGATAAAATCTGTATTGTTATGACGAATTCATAATGAGTTACTCATTTTATTGGGAATTACGTCACTTATAGCAAAAATCAATTTAGAAATTACTATCTCACACGTTCAAAAATCTTTTCTTCTTTTTCTTCTTCTTTTCAATTTTTGAACGTGTGAGATAGAAATTTCTAAATTGATTTTTGCTATAAGTGACGTAATACCCAATAAAATAACTAACTCAATAGATGGAAATTTCAGCACACAAGAGAGATATTTGCCAATGGTACATACAGGGTGTTCCGGAAAACGTGGGAAATCTCTCGGATTTAGGTAGAAAATAAAAGTAATAAAAATTTCCTATAAGTCCTCCCTACGAAGATACGGCGTCTTTAAGGTCCGCTGGAAATCGATTTTTCTTGAATAACTTTTGAAGTACTTCGTATAATTTGATAAAATAATTTCGTGATCAACACTACTAAGGACCTCTTAAAGCGGAATCCTTAAAACACATTTACCTTGTTTATTTTACCTGGGGCAGACTAGGTTGTACATTATAATGCAAAATTAAATGCTTAAGTGTTTAGCTCCCTGTATGATAAAGACTCTGAAATAACTATGGAGATTCGCTTGAACCTTAAACTAAGGAAAAGGTTTTTTTTTCATTGTCGATAAAATTAACTATTTTGGAGAAAAAGAAAGGAATCACTGTTTTATTTTAATTAAAAAGAACCATGATATGTTCTTTTTTCAGCGATGCGACAGTTATTCAAGCAACAGAGAATCTTAAATTATAAAACCATTTTAAATTGTTTAATCTGAAAAAGTACACGTTTTTAAAAATGCAGTGTGGTTCTTAGAAAGGCACCTTAACAAAATTGTTTCAAAAAAATTTAAACGTATGTTTTTTTTGAAACGAAAAAACAACCTGAAAAAAAGAATGTAATAAATACAGAAGCTAATAATTCGAAACAATTAATCAAAAACTTCAAAAGTAGGTTCAACTTGGGCTCCGTGACGTCTGATACACTCGCGGGTACGACGAATCGTGGTACGATGAGTAGCGTTAGATCGGGAGACCAAGGAGGCCAGGCAATGTATCCGCCTCTACCTAGATAGTTTCGAAAAACGTAATTCAGGTGGTTCCTTACAGCAATGCTGACATGAGGTGGGACTCCATTATGCATAAAATACATATTTAGGCGGATTGCAAGTGGCCAATGGTCTATTAAATTCAGAAGATTGTTCTAAAGGAACTCCAAATGAAGTTCTCCATTCTATCGTGGCAGTAATACGAATGGCCTTATCAAAAAAGTGTCTGATTCTTGCCCAGCTAGTAATTGATTGGAACTGATGTTGATGATGAGAATCAACCGCTGTTGATTTGAGGATTTTCATCAGCCCATACATGCGAGTTATGTAAATTCACAATACCATTTTTGGTAAACCCTGCTGCGTCCGTAAAAAGAATAATGGTAATGAAGTTTGGATTAGTTTGCTGTTGATCTAATAGCCAGTTCGCGAATTGTGTTATACGAGGAAAATTTTCAGGAGTTAGTTCATCCACTTTTTGTAGTTGATGTGGGTATAACAGGTGTTCTCAAAGTGCTTGGTATATTACTGTTTTTGGTGTATTAAGCTGAGCGGCTAATTTTCGAGTGCTCGCTGAAGGAGTATCAGCTACAGCAGCCAAAATATTTTCAGCCAATTGTACCTTTGTACTGCTCTTCTCTGACCAGCATCAGTACTTTTTTGCCCAAGATTACAATAAAGAAAGTCAATAATATCACCTTAATAAGTGATATCGCCTACTAGTTTTCCTTAGTCAATTGATTGAAATGTGTTTTGATTTGGAATAATGCGATTAGAAAATCTTTCTTTATACAACCTTATTGCTTCCAATGCATTGCAAGACGCAATACAATACATAAGATGCATATCTGCATACTCAATAAACGTGAATTCCATATTTCGACTTAATTCAAATTAAATTCACCAAGAAATCCCAAACTCAATAAATTATTATCGAAATAAAAGACCAATGGATTAAAAATGTGAAAAATGGCAAGTTTTAAAAAATAGCTGTTTGTTTAGAAACCGATAAGAAGATTTTCGTTTACATTATTTTTCAGGTTGTTTTTTAAAAACCACACTGCTTTTTTAAAAACTTGTACTTCTTCAGATTAAACAACTTAAAATGGAACTTCTCTGTTGTTTGAATAACTATCGCATCGCTGAAAAAAAAGAACATATCATGGTTCTTTTTAATTAAAATAAAATAGTGATTCCTTAATTTTTGTTTTCCCCAAAACGGTTCATTAATTCATAATAAAAAAGAGTGCCTTTTCTTTAGTTAAAGCTTCAAGCTATCCATATTTATTATTTCAGAGTCTTTTCATTCAGTGTGGAAAAATTCAAGCTATAAAATTCAAATTATAAAGTACAACCTAATCTGCTCCTGGTAAAATATACAAGGCAAATGTGTTTTAAGGACTCCGTTTTTAAGAGGCCGTAGTAATGTCGATCACGTAAAATTTTTATTTAACTATACCAAGTACTGCAAAAGTTATTCAAGAAAAACCGATTGCCAGCAGCGACCGTATCTTTCTATTTCTCAAATTTTCCGAGAAACGCTTGTATTAGCAAGGGTTCTTAAAAAAAGTAAATCGTTTTGTTTCTGTATTAGTGCTAATATGGTATTCTTCATGTTTTTTATTATAAATTTGTATTGTTATGTTTACGAGTTTAATATTGATATGCAGCTGCTTGTAAATTATTAGTCGTATTAAGTAAGACACAGCAAAGCAAAAAACATAATTAACAAAAAGTTCATATTATCTGCATGATACTCATGGTGACTCATTCGTATTTCAAAAATTGAATTGCTGATTCCTTGCGTGAAAAGAATAAAAAAACTTTATATAAATATAGTTCTGAAAACTATAAAAAATGAAAGGCTCAACACTTTATATATGTTATTTCTGAGTATAATAAATTAATTCAATAATTTGGTTTGCAGGTCCTAGATTGTATAAACAACCGACAACAAAATCCAACAGGAGCATAATGTTGAACGCCGTCGAGTATTGCGTCTTCCCTGGAGTGGTAAATAGAGAAGCGAAGAAGCGAGTCCTCGAGGAGATCAATCGATCGGAAAGCAAACATTTTCTAATTCTATTTCGGGACGCCGGCTGTCAGTTTAGAGCTCTCTATTCCTATTGTCCTGACACCGAGGTGGTCTCCAAGTTGTATGGTACAGGTCCGAAGCTAGTTAATGATAAAATGTTCGATAAATTTTTTAAGTAAGTATTTAAACATGTAAAAGATCTTTAAGACTATTATATGCTATATGTTCTCAACGTTTCATTCTATACGAACTTATCCTTGAATAAAAAATGGATAATAGAAAGTGTGCTTTGCTTACGTCTGATAGAATCGGCTTTATTTTCAACAAGCCTTTCGGCCATCTTTATTTTCAACTTAGGTCCAACTCTATTCAGTAGAAATAAGAGAAACGCTGTTGTTTTATTTTTTCTTGTAACTTGTTAGTGCAAGTTAATACATTGATTTTGGCAATCAATGCCTCTGCTTACCGAGTCAATACGGTATTGTAGTATAAATACAAACTATGCAATTTATTTATTTTATAATTATCCGAATAAAAAAAGAGATTTTTATCTTTTAAACAGTTCAATATTAGAAATTGCAAAACATAATTTCCAATATCCAACTGCGCCTTGAAATATTTTGTCAAATGTAACACCTTTCTTATTCTTATAAAATTGTAATTTTTTCTTATACTAAAAGCCAGAAATTTCTGAGTAAGGGGTGTTAGGAAAACTGTTTGAACCGATTGTAAATCATAGATTCCTATACTTTTCGTCTGTGGAGGATTCCCAATAAAGTATTTCTGGTGCGCACGCACAGAGCGGCAAAATTTGAAAATTTGGGAAAAAATATTTACAACGCTAAAATGAATATTTCAACAGATGTATTGAATAAAAGTAAACAATTCCATACTTGATCATTTCAATGATAATATTGGAATTGTATTGCTAATTCTCGGTTACTTGCAGCATTGTTTATACATAATAAAATGTGTATGAAATTATTATCCCAACATGATATGAATTTTTAAATTCTTAAGCAACATGCAAATTAGCAAAGATCAATCTTACTTTTAAGAATACTTTCGAATACTTTTAAACCATCCTTGATTATCGATGTCGACAACGTCGATCCTGAAATAAGAAGAAGGTGTCTAGCATGTGAAAAGATCTACAAAAAATGTCTAGTGATTACGTTGAATTCGGTAATTCAAGTGAAATTCGCAAAATATCGGAACAATTGAGGAAAACCTGTACTTCAAATCTTGAGTTGTTATTCGATGATGAAATAGTTCACTTTCACTCGTACGGTAAACAAAAGTGCGTCAAAAAAAAGTGGACAAAAGTTGGAACGCAACTTGCTATGGTAACTCTTAAAACTGTCTCGAACAAATGAGCTATATACTGAGTTCCCAAATATGGAAATAGCATATCGTATATTCAACACGTCAATTTCAACCAATTTCAGCGCAAAACATCCACTTTCATGTCTACAAACAGTTAACTATTTTGTTCTATACTTCTCCAATCAATCCGCCCTCTCTAGAAATTCGATTATTTGATTGGAGGAAGCATTCTTAATGCCATCCATTCAAGGTAAGGCATTGCCGAAGATACCCTGGCTGATTCCCTCTAGTGCCGGACATCTGCATAGGATGTACTCTGCAATCTCGTCCCCCTCCATACATAGTCTGCATTCGGCGATTTCCGCCAAACCAAATCCTATTCATGTGGTGAGGCGGCCTGCAGTGGCACACTGCATTACATTCCCATTAGGACTTTTAACTACTTCCTGTTAAGTTCTCTTATGCATCCAACTCTATCTTACTGAGAGAGTTGATGCTGAAGTTAGATGCTTGTGTTTTATCTTACTCCATTCACTCTTTCTGCTGGATTTTTGGATAAATTTTCAACTATTTTTAACTATGTTAAAAACCATTAGATTTCTTGATCTAATACTCCTTGTCTTGAACCTCCCGTATGTTTTGAATTACTGAACGAACATTTCTTTATATTATCACGAACTTTTTTTCAAAGTAAAACATACTTGCGCTTTTAAATATTAAATTATGTGTCTGTAAAAAACAACTTTCTAGTATTAATAAACAACTTTGTTATATGTTATATGAACTAATTTAATTTATATTTTTCTCATTTGCAGGTATAACTCAGGTGGAAAATGCTTCTCTCAAGTACATACTAAACATCTGACAGTAACTATAGATGCCTTCACAATCCATAATTCCTTGTGGCAAGGTAAAAAGGTAAATCTGCCAAATAAGAAGGATATGGCTCTCGTCGTTTAATGAAATTTTAAGCACCCTTCCCCCTAATTGTTATTAATTATTTATCTTTTTCTTACTTTAAAGCTTTATTAAAACTTTTTAAATATAAATATGTAAAACCGGTAGTCTATATAGGAATTTTATGAGTATACAACTAAATTGATTGATTTTTTGTTAATTTTCATTGCCTTAATATGTTTTTTATTTATTCTACTGGTACACAGGGTGTTGGTCGGATTTGAGTGGCATGTTACTAATATCGTTCAACACAGACCAAAATTTGTTATTTAATAATTTAGACCGATTTCTGTTCGCAACGGCATTTTGCACTTTTTTTTGAAAAAACACCCTATGTAACGAGGCAATGATGCAGTCTGAGATATTAGCAAGTATTAATTTTTTTACCCTGAAGTCTTTTTTTTGTACATGTGCCTTTTTGTATTTAAATCGGGTTGGGACAATAACATTTATAGTAAAGACAATAGAAAAATGTTACATAAATAACCTTATTTTTAAAAACTTAAACGTCCAATTTTCACGTTCGTTAATATTAAATCTGCACTATTCCTAACTTCTTCTTTCTTAAAAATACGTGTATATTTAAATTAGCAAAGTAGGAGCATTTTTTCTGCTGATTAACATTGACACTCGCACAAATTTATAAGTTATAACAAAAGTATATCTTTTACATAAGACATTCTGTCTTATTACAGCAATCAAGTAGTTTAGTGACATAGTTTCGTTTCTATAAATTTTATCTGTAACATAAATCCAACAGGTAACAACTCCAGTCAGGTAATCTTAGAGGTCAACGAACTGATACTGATATTAAACTCTTATAGAATTCTTTGAAGAAGGATGGGAGATTTTAAAAAGATGGCAAATATTCTGAACATCAGCTTACTGAAACAAGTTACCTGAAAATGTGCTTATTTATTCTTACAATAATCACAGACATAACCAAGAAGGAATGTAATGAAAGTACAAAAGGCAGCTACCAATTTTTACGACCAATTTATTACATGCTGATATTTCTTTAATTATTTACTTAATATTGTTTTGGGCCAGCGTTTAAAGTTTCTTTCACAGAACAAAATCAAAATACACATTTTTAGTATACAAAACAAACATCTGAATGGCACGTAGACTATTAATGTAATCTACATGTGGTATTTACTACCGCCACCTACGAACGAATGTTTCTGTTATTATCCGCTGTAACAGCACTTGGTCCTTGTATCAGGATACTGGCATTTACTTTAAAATTACATTAATACTTTTATATTTCAAATTAAACTGAAGTAAATACATAACTTCCTACACTAAGGATTAGTTCTTACCTAGTAAAGGACTCCCCACAGTATAAACACAAATTGATGCAGGATTCCATGATGACTATATAAACCGCTAGATCGGAAGGTCTCCCCTATGCCAAGACCAACCTGTCAAAGGCATTGGTTCTGGAAACTACGAAAGCGTCTTCTATGGTTCTAGGAAAACATTGCTGTCATAAACCGCGCGTTTCTATATATGTAATCGCTACAAATTATTGAATACAAATTAATAAAATATTATTTAGGATTAAAGTCCGGTTCATAGTAATGCATCTGTCTCGTGGAATTTTGTATTTGTTTTAATTAAGTTTTCTTCGCTTTTGAATCAGGTTGGACACTAAAATTAAAATTAAGTTAATTTTGATTTTGTTTGACTATTTTATAAATTCACAGCTTCCTAAACTTATGCAGCAAATTATTTATGTGGAACTCATAGGAGCCTATGCACCGCTAGACCGGGCGGACTATCCTAAAAGTAAAAATATAGTGTCCATTAATTTTATAGTGGGGTGTACAGGATATTTTATCTAAAAATATGATTTTTTTTAAATAGTTTAAAAGTGTACCATTTTAGTCAGTGGTTAATAAGCATCTGAAGAATTTTGCTAATTTAACTATTCTCGTATTAAAAAGTTAGCAAAATAGCAGATTATTTGTTTATTTATTTATTAGTTTAGACAGCGTTGATATCTCTACTTTTTTACTTGCAAATTATTTTCTTATACACTTTATTTATTTGCAAAGAACAATATATTCTTTCAAACTCTCCTGGCATAATTTAAAAAATTAGGTTATTTATTTTAATTTATTCTGTTATTTATAACTTGAGCGTTTTTAGTTGTTTGCCCAACTCTATACAAGTTAAGTGTAGTTTGTTTTTATTGATTTTTTTACTGTTCTTTATTTGTGCCAACTGATCCCTAATGGACCTCGCAAATTTTACGTATATTATGATAAATAATACTTAATATATAAAAAGTAATATTGATTTTCTTGTTTTCTTTTGTGGTTTTTAAAAGAATTTATATAAAAGCAATTATCTACATTTATCAAGGACGTCTTAAACGGTAACATTCTTTATACAGCATACTTTTATATAAATAAATAAATTGTTTAGGTATATCCTACCTAAAATATTTATTTATTTGCTATTTAAAAACTTAAAAAGAAACCCAAATATTTTAAGAAATTGCAAATAAAAATGTACGAAAACCGTTTATAGATTCATATTTTTAGTACTGTCCAAAGTTATTTTTACATATTTTTAATATTCAAATATAACATTACTAAAAAGTTCAAATAGTTTCTTGTCTCTTTTTTTATATTATACAGTATATTTCCTAATTAATTAATTAGGAAACCAAAAAGAAATTGCATTAAAAAAAATCACATATTTCTATTACTTTGAGATCAAGAGTATTTGATGTGTAAAGATTGTTATGTACACCATTTGTAAATTAACTTCGGAATCAATTCTTTGAATAAATTTATGACAATCATGTCTAAAGTATGGTAGAAGCAAAACTAAACTTAATAACTACCGCCCTAAAGTGCTTGGGTTGGGTTGGGTTGAGCAAACGATTTTAGTGATAGAGATCGTAAATGAGTAAAGTTTATGTTCTGTTAATATTCTTGTGGAAGAATTCTGAATTAATTTTGGAAGTCAAATTTAAATAAGTACTCGTTTAGGTTTCAATATAATTTATTGAACAAAAAGAATAAATTTACCAGTTTTGGTTGTCGCCTGAAACTTGTTCTAGAATATGCTTTGCTAGACCTGCAAAACATTATTTCCGGGTTATATAAACTAACCATATTACATTTATACAAAAGAGATTTTGACACTGAATCTAATATATTTTCTAGACGAACTGTATGCCATAGTTTAAAGTCTAACTGCCCATAAATCATATAATTTAGTTCTATTTTATCGCCTTACACTGTTTACTTATTTATATAATATATATCTATTATAAACGTAAACTTTGCGATGGTCCTTAAACGCAAATCTGTAAAAAAAAACCCTAAGAAAAATTAGAAAAGAAAATTAGTAGTGTCATTCCATTTAGTTGTTGTTTTAGATACCTAGGGTATATTTGCAGGGCTGTTTTATGGTAAAATGTTGAATGAATTTCCCAAATTTGTATATGCAAACTAGATAAATGTTTTTTTGCTTAAAGTATTTTTTAGAAAACGTTATTTTTTAACAAACACTAGCCTAAAATGCTTGATATGGAATTGTGTGGAAACTGAGAAATAATTATTATTTTTATCATTATATTAAACCTTAAACCATTATATCTCTATAAATAGGTAATGTGTACTTTTTGTTAACATAACAGCAACCGCAATTCGTATTTTATTTCTTCTTCATTGCAACTTTATACAAGATGATTTATTAAACTAATGATTTCATACCTGTATATATTATGTTTTTATAATAAATATTTATTAATACACTTTAATTAAGACGAAAATCTTTAAACAATAAAAAACATAACCAACTGTGCGTTTTATTTTTGTTTCATTCCCAAGCAAGATTTACAGTAAAAAGTCGGTTTCCACAACTAAAATAAAATAAAAGTTTATTTATTTGATAAATGCGTATTTCGAATGTGGAGCTTATTTGTCGTAATCGTCATTGGCGGATTTAGAAAATATTATTAAATTATTATTGTTATATTTCAGGTCCAGTCCTCAATATTACAATAATTGTTTACTATGTAGTACATGCTTCTTCTACTCTAGAGCACAATGTTTAAAGAAAATAAGTCCGGCCCTGCTCCATTACCTATCCCCATCTCCTTGATGCCCCGCGTCCGATGTGTCATTGTGTTGCTTGTGCTCAGAGCATCCACACGTTGCTGCTCTTCGCGACGTTTATTTTACGGCCAGTCGGCCATTCAGAGTGAAATTTATATCTGTTTTTTTTTTGTATACGCAAAGCTCTGGGGTAAGTAGGTAACCTTATTAATTTTACCCTAGCTGGACATCTTGACTGATATTGCATTTCAAACGTAAAAATCTATATTAATTTAATTCCCTTATTCCAACTATAGCTATTTTTTACAGTTGGAATGGGCAAATCAAAGAGGGAAAGGGGTCGTAGTTGCTCTTCGAGCAGCGAAGATGGTTCTGAATCCATTCGGCAACTTTTAAAGAAGTTGAGAAGGGAAACTAAGAGTGTTAAACAACAACAAACTCGAAAATCCCGCTCCCGACGACGAGAACCACATCGTCAACCTCGTCACGAGGCTTGGCGACGGGGGTCAAGAAGCCCACGCGCGCGCACTCGAAGGGACACGCAGGGACGAAGCAGATCAAGGAATGTTCGTCATCACGTCCACCGTGACCGTGAAACGAAAAACATTGCGTGCTGCGGCTCCAACGCGGGCTTCGCTCGAAATTCCGACGTTGCCACGTCCAGCTGAAGATCCTTCTGATCGTGATATTCAAAATGACGCCTGTAGCGTTGTTTCAGAGGATAGTTTATTGAATTTGGGTACCTGTAGTGCTCAATCACATTTAGGCGGTACGAGGGATGTATGTAACGCCCCTCAGGGAAATAACATTGACGACGCCTGTAGCGTTTTGTCAAACGACTCTCGAGGAAATGAACTTGTAATTCATAATGACGTATCCTTACCAGAGGATGTCATTGAAATGCTATTCTGCAAAATGGCCTTAAAAAGGATGAATTATTAGCGATCCTAAATACATATGACACACCCCCAAATTTGCCTTTTTTAACCCCCCCATTACTCAATCCGGAGGTTAAGGCCGCACAAAAGTCTTACAAAAGTCTAATCTTTCGATAGACTATTTACACTCTGAGGTACAGAGTCAATTAGAGAGAAAAGGGCTCGTTGCTTTAGGCAAAGCAATCACAAATGTCCTTGGAAATATTGAAAATATTCCTGGAGGCATGAAAAGCGATTTTACTTACAGATCTTTTTAACTCTGGTCGTGTACTAACTAACCTCTTCCATCGGGAATCTGTTACAAGGAAAAATCTTATTACACCTCATTAAAAAAAAAAAACCTGCAGGTAGTTGCTGAAAAATGCGTGCCTGCTGAATATCTGTTTGGAACAGATCTATCAGAAAAACTAAAGTCTCTCAAGGCTATTGAAAATGCAAGTAAAGAACTTAAAATGGTGCAAAGACCTTTACTTATTAAAAAGAGGGGGGGTGATACTGTAAGTAACCGAAATAACCCTGGATCGAGTCAACAAAATCGGCCTTTAAACACGTACAGGCCGGTCCGTCATTACACAGAGACGCGGCCGGCCAGGCAACAAAAATCTGCCTACCGGGCAGAACCAGCCAAAACTTACCGCAACAAAAACCAAAGCACCTGGAGGAAGAGAACTTAAAGGTGAGAAAAAATTTAAAAAATAATGCTCTTTATGCCGGTCGCCTCTTTCATTTTTACGAAAATTAGCTCTTTATAAATCCTTCCTCAATTGTATTGAGCTGGATTAAAGGATATAAATTACCTTTTAATAAGAAGCCTAAACAAGCAGTTTCTCTACGTTCAAAATCATTTGATCATAGAGAAAGTTGCCAAATTAGTAATGAAATTTCCAGCTTACTAAAAATAGGGCAATACAGAAATGTAGTTTTTCAAAAAATCAATTTCTGTCTCCAATATTTTTAGCCGATAAAGCTAATGGGAAAAAACGTTTTATCCTTAATTTAAAACGTTTAAATAATTACGTTTTCGCCCCCCATTTTAAAATAGAGGACACCAAAACGGCAAACAGGTTAATTCAGAAAAACTCATATGCAGCCACTCTCGATCTAAAAGATGCGTATTATTTACTCCCAATAGCACCCGAGCATAGAAAATATTTAAGATTTTCTTATAATATCACCCTTTATGAATTTACCTGTTTGCCGTTTGGTTTGACAACCGCGCATACACGAAGCTTCTACGGCCGGTAGTAGAATATGTGCGGTGTACCAGGGGGGTACTTTGCGTAAATTTTCTTGATGATTTTTTGGTTCTAGGGTCATCGAAAGACGAATGCACTCAAAGTGTTCAAATTCTTATGGTCACATTAGAATCATTGGGATTTATAGTAAATTTGGAAAAAAGTGTGCTTTTTCCGGACAGAAGATTTAAATTTCTGGGTTTTATTTATAATTCAGGTTTAATGACCATAGAGCTAACATTGGAAAAACGAGACAACATTTTTAAATGGTCTCAACTGTTAATTAACAGGAAAAATTGAAAAATTATTACGCTTGCAAAATTTTTAGGTCTTCTAACGTCAGCATGCCCAGCTGTTAAATACGGCTGGGTGTATACCAACATTTTAGAGAGAGAAAAACATCTGGCATTACAACAAAATAGTGATAACTATTATGCAAAAATGAATATCTGAGATCCTATGCGGAACGATTTAAAGTGGTGGGTTTCCAACATTTATACCACAAATAATGATTTGAGGAAAGATTCTCTTGATCTTGAAATCTTTACAGACGCAAGCTTAACAGGCTGGGGTGCATTTTGTCAGGGCGAAACTGCCAATGGATGGTGGGATATCCATTATAAAGACGAACACATTAATTTCTTAGAACTCCAAGCTATTTACCTTGGGTTACAATGTTTTGCTAAATATTACTCAAGCTGTAGGATTTTAATTCGTACCGATAATACTACTGCGGTTTCTAGTGTAAATAAAATGGGTAGAGTAAAATTTTTGAAGTTAAATGATATTACAAGGAAAATTTGGTGTTGGTGCGAATCCAAAAATATTTGGATTTTTGCAGCATACATACCCTCAGCTGAAAATTATGAAGCTGATAAAGCTTCTCGTGTCTTAAATACAGAAACTGAGTGGGCCCTTAATATGTAATGACATATTTTTAGAAAATGCAGAAAAGTTTGGTTTTCCCGAAATCGATCTTTTCGCCTCTATGGAAAATCGTAAGTGTAAAAGGCAGAGAGACCCAAAAGCTGAAATGGTTGATGCCTTCACTATAAGTTGGAATAGTTTAAGATTTTATGCTTTTCCGCCTTTTCCTTTAATTTTAAGAACCTTGCAAAAAATTTTAAACGACAAGGCATCTGGTATTTTAGTAGTACCGTATTGGAAACCGCAGCCGTGGTTTCCTTTATTCGAAAAAATGATTGAAGGTGATCTGCTACTTTTTGGGCCAGCAGATAATACTTTATTTTCTCCTTTCAGCGACCAGAAACATCCTCTTGCCTCGAACCTTATCCTGGCTGTAGCCAGGTTATCAGGAAAGCCTTTTTAATACAAGGCATACCGAAAAATGCTGTAACAGTTATGGAAAAATCCAAGTGACAACACATTAAGGCAGTATAATTCAACATACAAGCGATGGTGGGAATTTTGTGTAAACAGGAACTTTTCACCATTCGAAAAGAACAGTTCTCATATAATATCTTTCTTGCAAAACGTTTTTGAAACAACGGACAACATATTTTGTACGTTTAACTCCCAATCAGCAGGTTGGAGTAAAAACTCCAACGCATTTGCTCGGTTTTATAACCGACCACTTAAAGATAAGTGTTTTCTTGATTCAATTCTTGAAACACAAAATAATTAAATTACTGTGTCTTCTAGGATAAGTTTTTTAAGGCATAATAATATTTTTATCTCATTTTTATACATACATACAAACGGTCAAGTACTACTAAAGAGTTTAATTTTTGTTTTGTTTTTGGGAAATAAAAGTTCAGTTTATATTTATTTTTATTTACTTATAGATTGTTTTATTTAAAGCATTAGATACTTGGGTATGTTTTTTTTTTATGGTAAACACAAGCACAAGAGGAAAGTCCTATGTCACTCTTGGAGTGGTGCTTGCGCGAAGATATTTGTGGGCATTTATCTTGAATCGCTGCAGGTTGTATGCGTCGGGAAATATGTGAGGTGGAAGCCCGTTCCACAAAGAAGATGTTCTCCAGATGAATGAGTCCCGATACAGCGACGTTCTTGGGGTAGGCAGGTGGACTCGATGTTGATGAGCCGCCACTGCTAGACGCGTCCTTCTTGCCGGAACAGCCCTGGGTGGAATCAGGCCTGCCAGCTCAGAGGAGCACTTACCGTGATAATAACGGTAGAATAAACTTTAAAACTTTAAAAAAATTAGCCGCTTTTCTCCTGTGCTCCAGACTATCCAGACTCTTTGTCAGTTTTGGTTTGTCGATAAGACGAATAGCTCTCTTCTGTATAGAATCTAGCAGCTTTAAACTATGCTTGAGTGCAGAGCTCCAGACATGCGAGCAATACTCGAGGGAAGGGCGTATTTGAGCCTTATAAAGAGTCAGCAGCTGTTCTGGTGTATACAGTTTTTTCGTTTTGAAAAGCACTCCGAGTTTTTTGGAAGCTGCCCTGGCGGTCTCGGCAACGTGGTCATGCCAGGACACACTGTTGGTGACTTCGACTCCTAGAAGATGTAAAGATGATTTCATTGGCAACGTTTTGCCTGCCATAACCCGCTCCGGGCCATCAACGTTAGTCTTCATCGTAAATACTGCAGCCTGCGTTTTTTTAGCGTTAAAATTGACCAGATGGGGCGGTAGCCCCACTCCAAGATTGCTCTAATATCGTTGTTGGTTGAAGCTACTTGTTGCTGCCTAAGATTCTGCTGTCGTTGGTTTGGCGGACTTAAATGTGGAAATAAGGGTGCTATCGTCCGCAAAGCTGTAAATTGGATTGACAGTGGTTCCTAGCAAATCGTTGATATTAATCAAGAAAAGGGTGGGGGATAGAATGCATCCTTGAGGGACTCCAGCGTTAATGTTAAATTTGTCGGAGAGGTGTCCATCGACAGCTACTTGGATTGTTCGTTGTTCAAGAAAACTTTTGATCCAATTCAATAATGAGTTTTGTATGCCGATTGAGGAGAGCTTGGTTAGTAGTCCCTTATGCCACACTCTGTCAAATGCCTTGGAAATGTCAAGAGCGACTGAGCGGGACTCGCCATGCTTCTCCATGGCCTCCGTCCACAAGTGTTTGACGTAAGCCAGAAGATCGCCGGTGGATCTAAGCTTTCGGAAGCCGTATTGATGATCGCTGATTAGTCCAGATGATTCCAGATATCTTAACAGTTGTTGGTTGACTGCTTTCTCCATAATCTTCGATACTACTGGAACTAGTGCAATCGGGCGGTAATTGGACGGCATCGTCTTCTTACCCTTTTTGGGTATAGCTTGCACTTGAGCAGTTTTCCAGCTTGTTGGAAATGAGCCCTGTTTATACGATGCCGTGAACAGTCTACATAAGGGAGGAATCAATTCGTCTGCACAACGTTTTAGTACTAGGGCTGGAATTCCATCGGGTCCAGAAGCTTTGTTGGTGTCTACGCTTTTAAGAATTTTATTTATAATTCGTTGGGGAAACGAAATTTCTCTCATCGATGAATTCACCCTTGGCAAATATGGCGGTGTTTTGCCTTGCGAGTGCAGAGTAGAATTGGACGCGAAGAGTTTACCCAGTAAGTTGGCTTTTTCCCTTGCTGTTACCGCGATAGAACCATCATCTGCTGTTAGGGGTTGCAAGGCCGACTTAGCAAATCCTTGACTAACGGCTTTCGATACCGACCAGAAAGATCTTGTTCCATTTGGGCAGTTTAGCAATTTGTTTTTGATCCTGTTGTTGTGACTCTCTTTGCATTCACCAATAATTCGCTTGCAGCTATTTCTGGAGGTTAAAAAGTTCCTCCAATTTTCGGAGGAAGGATGTTGACGCCATTTGCGATATGCTGCGTTTTTAGTGTTTACTGCCTTTTTGCAATTCAGGTTGAACCATTGCTTGTTGTTTGATCTGCATTTAGTAGAAAAAGGGATATAAGCTTCCATTCCTGCCAAGATCGTCTCTGTAATTTGGTTTGCACATTCTGAGATGTTATTGGTTCTAAAGCAGACTTCTTTCCAAGGGAATGAGCGATAAAATTCCCGAAGATGGTTCCACTCTGCTGATTTATAGTGCCATACCTTCCGCGGCATCGGAGGATCCTGCGTTTTAACATCCAACTGGCAAGAGACTGTTATCAATTTGTGGTCCGATGTTCCTAAGGGGGCCTGTACTGATACAGTGTACGAGTCAGGGTCTGAAGCCAAGACCAGATCTAGGAGACTCGCGAACTCGCCGTCTCGATCGGGGATTCTGGTAGGTTCCTCCAAAAGCTGCGTAAGCCCGAATATGGTGGCAAATAGCTCAGCTTCTCGTCCTTCATCGTCGTTCTTGTTGCAGAAGCGCAGCCAGTTGATATTGTGAACGTTAAAATCACCCATGACGATGATTTCTACGCTTGGGTAGTCAATTTGCAGTTGGTTAATGCAATCAACCAGGTTCAAAAAGAGCCGCCTATATTGGGTGTCGCTTGGTGGTCTGTAGATACAGCAGATAAATTTCGTGGCTCCACTGGCTATTATTTTGAACCACATAACGTCGAAGTCCGCAGGTTCAAGTGTTTCCTCCCGCTGGCAACGCAAATCGTTCTTGATAAATACTGCCAATCCAAAGTTTAGTCGAAATCGGGTGTGTAGATCGTATCCAGGATAAATGAGGTGAACATTTGTTGTTGAAGGTTTCACCTTTGTTTCTGCCAATGACAGAATGTGAGGCTTATTTGATTGCAGGTGTTGGTGTACTGCATTAATATTGGTGTTTAGGCCTCTGATGTTGCAGAAATTGATTTTTAGGCTTTTAAATCCGCCTGATGGACCCCCCCGACCAGCCTCCGCCCGGAGATCCGAATGGGAGGTTAGTTTACCTCCGGAAAGTTTTGGTCGTGAGGGCGCCATCATGCATTAATTTTACTGCTCCATTTCCCCTTTGGAAACCGGACACATCGACATGGCGGCGAAACGTGAGTTCCATGGAACCACTTCACGCCGCCTATGTGGTGGTATTGAACCGGGCGATGCAAGTGGACAACATCTACCACCAAATCAATGTATCTACATATATTTTAAATGCACTGTTTTTCGGCTTCCGACTTTAAACATCTACATAGTAAACAATTATTGTAATATTGAGGACTGGACCTGAAATATAATTACGATCGAACTTCAGGTAAGTTCTTTTGATCGATTAATTATGTTGCCTTTACGGTAAAAAAAGCATAGTAAGGAAAAAGAAGTACCACTCCAGATGCTCGGCGTGCGCTCGGTGTTGATTTAAGTCAAGCATAGATCAAATATCTATGTATAAACCGGAAATAATATATGAAAATATTTAAAATTGCTGTTTAAAAATTAATTAAAACTTACATTTCAATCTTCATAAGTAGGTACTATCTAAATCTACTACTACAAAAGTATAAAAGATTCATGAGCATCTAATATATTAATATTTACATCTAGAGTTTTCTGTAAAAGCTTATCGAAAACTATCTACATCAAGTGTTTTAACATCAGAACATAATAATAACTGATCCAAAAACCAAAAAGCATTTACGAACGTTGCGAAGGCACAGTTTTTTTTAATATTGCCTTGAAGTTGGATAGTGAGGTTAAGGATTTGAGTTCATTAGGAAGGACATTAAATGACTTAACAGCATTGTAAGTAAAAGAACTGTCAAACTTTTCAGTTTTATGCTTTGGAATGACAAAGCTATTATAATTACGTGTTCGTCAACCATGTGTTGTAGAATGAATGGTAAGTTTATCAAAAAGATATCTCGGACTTTGGGACAAAAAAAATTTGTAAGTAAAAATTGACACAGATGCACCACATACCTGTCTTCTAGATTTCATCACTTGGATGCTTCAAACAGGAGCGCACATGATCAAATGTTTAGCCATTGTGAGAAAATTAAAGGCAGAAATTTTATAGTTTTTGGTACTATGACTGGTTCGAAAATCTGATTGTGTTATTGGTAGTAGGCTTTTTTCATTTCACATATGATTTTATTTGATCTGCCATGAATGTCAAGGATTTGATAGACATACTATCAGATTAATCAATAATTTGTATTAGGGTGATAATTTGAAAACGTACGACCAATATATAGATCACATTTCGGGCTATATAGAAAATCTAATATGTAAAAACACGTAAAACTTATTTTAAGAACGATATTTTGTAAAGCTTTTTTTAATTTAATTACATTAACCCTTTAGTGGGCGCAGACACAGCTTATAAAACCTTAAATGGAAACGTCATCCAACTTTTTAAAAATATTTGGAGAAATCAAATAAAACATGAAGGTTTTAAAGTGTCAAGTAATCTGCAGAAAAATATAAAAAAAACTTGTTTGAAAATAAAGGCTTTTACCTTACACGGAATGTTTAAGAGGAGTCTCTCTAACTAATATTCCGCTAAGCTTCTGCCTGAAGCATAGCAGTATATAAATATATTATATATATACACGTTTTATATATATATATATATATATATATATATATATATATATATTTATATATATATATATAAAACGTGAAAAAAGCCACCCACAATGTACAAAATACAAAAACGGAATTTTACCTTCTGTATATTAATAAATGTATTATTATAATACATTTTTATCTATAATTATTAATTTACTCTAGTACCTGACGCCGAAAATGTAAAGATATTTTAAAAGTTTCCACAAAAACGTTTGACTTTGTCGATCACAGCATATTTGCTGCGTAAACTAAAGTTTTATGGTTATCTTGGCGTTCCTTTGGAATGGCGCTCTTGTCTTTTGTTGTAAGAAGATTTTGGCAACTGTAAATGTTTTTTCACGACCATCAAGTTTAAAGTTTTGCATTGAGCAATATGCTCTGATTTAGTTGTTGATTTTATTGTAGGTAACTAATTTAAAATTTACTTAAAAGCGTTAATACATTTGAGCTCTTAATTACGTTGATTGCCAGTAGAAAGTTTAAGACAGCGTTCTGACCTTCAGTTAACCCATATATGCCTGAATTGTTTTTGTTTTTTTTTACCTTTTTTAAATCTAGATAAACCTAGAAAAACACATTTTGCTTATTTTTAATCTGTCTTTTAGGGTACCCTAAAAAAGGACAATCGGCATATAGGAAGCAGTTCTTATATAAAAAAAAAATAAATACTACTATGATAGCTCACAAAATATGCACTCCGTATGCCACGTCACATTTTTGTGACCTACACGGCATCGAGTTTGTTTCGGCTGGGATACAAGATTGTGATCTTGGTTATCTAATCTTGATTCAACGTTCTCCAACGCAAAAGGTCTTCCCTTTTTTCCCTTTTTTTTCGCACATCGATTGGTTTCCAAGAGCATCAAAACAATTTGTCGTCTCGACGTTAGATGATCAACTGAACTTTCTCGTCTATGTAGTTGCCATGCGTTCTGTTCGCAAAAATCTAGACCATACGCAAAAATACCATTTTTTACTTCTTACTGACGTTCTGTAGAGGTTTACATTCTGGTCGCACCGAACAACTCCTCCCATGAACTTATTATAAATATATAACGGGTGTGGCTAATCGAAAGTATGTAATCGTTTTCTTATGTTTTTCTGAAAACCGTGATACTTGATGTAATGGCTCCACCGATAAAATTACATAATTTGGTGAATGCGCTAGAAAAAAATGGAAGCCCGCCAAAAGGCGCGAAAATATTAAATTTGACACATGGTCGACGCCGCTCGAGCAAGAGATCAATCCACACACAATACCCGCTACTTGTAGCACCCATCCATACGTAGTAACCATAACGAATTGGTTTATTCTTGATGAATTGCTTACATCCATGTTTCCCAAAATAGGGAACCTTGGATTCATCCACAAAGTCTCTGGAAGTTTTTATTTAGTCTATCAAAAAATGGCCTTACTTTGGCATACCTATCATTTATATCCAAATTGTCATTGTCACAGCAATGAAGATTTGATATGTAAAGAACTGAAGCATACAATCAACATCCCCAATGGTATTGAATATATCCCAATGAATACCGCAAATATCATTAACAAAGTGTTGATAATTAAATAAATTAAAATTCTTATATGGCTTATGAAGTTTAATGCTGGTTTTAACCAAACAATTATCTGAAATATTATCTATTAAGAGAGTCTCGGCATTCGTAACATACTCCATTGAGGAAGTCAATCTTGAGGAGTGTACTTTTTGTAGGCTTTTTACAGAAGTTTAACCTATATCAAATAGTCAATTTGATATAGGTTAAGCTTCTGTAAAAAGTTGGTAAGAGTTCCAAATGCACAGTTATTGGAAAATCAATCGACCTTGAAATCTGAACCAAAAATGACACAATCAAATCGAAGAAGCAATTCGACCAGTAAACTGTAGGTCTCTCAAGCAGCTAATAAGATTTTCATTTGGAGGTCCATATAAAGATCCTAAACAAATATTTTTTTCAAGAAAATGAAGACTTATTCATATTTGTTCCAATTTGCTTAAACTATTACCGCCAATGATCTTAACGATTATAAACTTATAAGAGTTCCTTAGGTAGGAAAGCAACCCCACTTCCCATAGCAGAATCTCGATGTCCTCTCACCAGTCTGTACCCTGTTAAAATTCAGGTGCAACTTCCCCACTAAGCATAGTCTCAGATAATCCAACAATATCTAAATTTCATCCGTTAACAGCTTCAACAAATTCATCAAAATCGAGCACAATGATTGCACATTAGGATGAAAAACATTAATGTATTCTTAAGAATCATTATTATTCAATATCAAATTCCTAGTATTAAATAGATAAAAAGTAAAATATAGTGTTAGAAACCGGTATATAATTTCTTTTATTTTCAATAAATTCTAATATTCGATGCTCGGTTTACTTATTTCAGATAAGAATTCCTTTTGAATGAAATGAAAAAAAAGAACCTGCGCATACCCTCCTTAAAAATGCGGACCGCAAGCGGTTGTACAAAGATCACGTCACTCGAAACACTCGTATTAAACGCCGTCTGTGTTTATCAAATTTACCGTATTTCGATAAGTGAATTAATTATGAATTATTAATAATTTTTTAGTAATTTAGTGATTTAACTTTGAAAATATAGTACAGCGAGTTTGTTCCTTTTCTTGATCATTTTTATCTAACATCAGAAGTGGGATTTGTACTTTCTGCCCACTTTTTTCCCATGGACTGAAGAGAACATACCGTAAGTACTAAGATGCAGTATTTTGTTTTTTTTTATTTTTCTTGTTTTGCTGGCATTTTGTACGACGTCTTTTGTTGTAAACTCAAACAAGAAGAATTAGGCCTTAAATTATACTTAATATCACCTAATGTTGTTAATATTAAAATAATTAGGATAACAAGTTTATGAGAAATGAAGTCTTTAATATCTGTATTCGACGGATATTTCTTAAAAATAGACATAATGTGATTATCCTTATTATTAAAAATTACGATCTTGTCTCTGGAATTCAATCCTGAAGAATTAATTTTTTTTGATAACATTGTTCATGCTATTTTTTTCTTAAACTTTTTCGACTTAAAAAAAATTCGGAAAACGTTAGTAGTGATAGATTAAGAAAACCTGTGAGAATGGAAGAATTACTATATCAATTGGTAAAGGCCATAAAATCCGCAAAAACAGCACCGAAACAAATTGATCTACCACTTTTTAAGCCCGAAACTACTGACGCAAGAAAATGGTTGTCTAAAATATCAGAAATTAAAAACGAATTTGAATGGACTGACCAGCAGACTTTGGTTAGGGTGGGTCGATTTTTAACAGGAGTCTTAAAAACATGGTTTGAAATATGGTCGCCAGAAATAAAAAGTTGGAAAGCGTTTCAGCGCGATTTTATCGAAACTTTCCCTCCTAGAAGAAATTTGGGTCGTTTACTTTTAGAAGCCGCAGAGTTTAAAACTCAAACTCCTGTAACACATACGATGCTTACGTTTTCCAAAAGGCAGCTATGTTAAGGAATTTAAGAGCTAATTGGGAGGAAGCTGACCTCGTAGAATTAATTATACACGGACTCAAAGAGTGAGATGTTCAGACGACAGTGACTAATTTAAACTTCCGAAAAAAATAGAAATTGTTGAGTTTTTTTGGGCACTATAACCAAACTTTCACAAGCAGAGAAACCTTCGACCTCAAGTAGTTTAACCGTCTCTAGGGACCATCAAGGAAACGCTTTGGCGGAAATTCTCGTGAATCTTTTCAAAAAGATTTTGGCCATCTAACAGCATTAACTGTTACCGTTGTGGAAAAATCGGACACGTACAAGGACATTGTTCCTCATCTGTTCCAAGTAATCAAATTACTACACCTGCTGGAACTAGTAAAAACACGAAAGTGCTTTCCTGCTCATTTTGTGCTAAAACTGGCCACGAAATAGATAACTGTTTTACACGACAAGTATTGAAAAGCGCAAAAAAGTAAATTATTGTAGTTCTGGCAAGGACGTAATGCTACAAAAGTTTAGGATTTATGAACAAGATTACCTTGGAATTATTGATTAAGGAGCTGATGTATCTCTTATAGCTGAGCATCATTTACAAAAGTTCTTGCGGAAAAGTGTCAACTTCTAATTTGGCATTAAAAGGAATACTTGCTGGAAGCATTACTGTTAACTAAGAATTTAATGCGTTTGTACAGATATCGGATGTTGTCACTAATCTGCTGTTTCACGTAATACCTGCCTACATTATTGATTATGACGTTAATATTGGACGTAACTTATGATCCAGAAATATCAACGGGTACAGACCTATCAGGGACACGTGTAGTTACACGTATCCCTGATAGGTCTGCGATTTTTTTGCGAACTCACAGAAGAATTTCCCGTATTTTTCGTATCTCAGATGTTCCAAATAGCCAAAAACCCTTAATAAATGTACCAGATAAATATTATCATGACCTTTTAACGTTGCTATCACGATTTCCTAAGTTACTTCCTGATAATGGTTACAGATCATTATTAGCATTATTTACCTCTGGTAAATAATGCTAATAATTTACCTCTGGTAAAGGCAGGTCTGAAAGGTAGGCTGTTCGAGACATTGTTGATGAATTAATCTCCCGCAACATTATTAGAGAAAGTAAGTCGCCTTTTGCTAGCCCTATCATTCTAGTCAGGAAAAAGGACAGATGATACAGAATGTGCGTAGATTATCGCCAGCTAAATGCTCACACAATTCAGAATAGATTTCCATTACCGCTTATAGAAGACCAGCTCGATTGGCTTGGTTCGGGATGCGTTTTTACGTCACTAAGTATGTTTTCATTTCAGGGGCATACCCCTACCTGGGTACGCCCCTGTCGAAAAACCTCGTTATCACATAAAACTTTTAAAACTCGTATATCTCGTAGCTGGTTTATTAGGTAAACGATTCAAGGGTCACTTTAACGTTACACGCCGAGCGGAACATAGGAAAACCCATGTAAATTTTAAGGGGGTCAATTATTGGCTTCCCTGTACATTTTATAGAAAAAAATTTAAAACTCAAAGCGCCCGCCTTAGTAGCGAGCACAGAACACAAATATAGAGAAATGCGTGTTGCCTAATGAACAGACAGAAATTCTGTTGACAGCTTTATTGACGTTGTTGACAAAGACGGGCGCAACCATCTTGGGTGGCGTGTGGCGGGAAATTTAAGCCTGATCTATTGCCTAATATTTAGATTTCAAGTAATTTGCAGAATTACAAAAGTTTATTCCTCATTACTTTAATCAAGAATTAACAAATCAACTAAAATATTATTTAATTTAAATTTGGTTCTCAAGACATTGCTTATTTAAGATATTTAGCTATAGATACTTACCAAGAGTTATAAATTGGCACGATAGATATGGGATTTTAAATAAAAAAAAAACAAAACTAAATTGTCTTTTAAATGTTTTCTATTAAGATGAATTAAAATAAAGTTAACAAAGGGTTTTAAAATGCATAAAAAAAGTGATAATATAAATTAAATACTCCAAACTGTAAGTATGGCATTAATAAGACCTTTTATGTAAAAAATAGAATTATTGCATGTATAAAGTATATTTTAACTGAAAATCTTAATTTTAAAGTTTCAGCAAAAATTACCTGCTTTTTTTTGTTTCCATAATTGTATAAAACATTATAAGAAACAAACATACCTAAATAAACAAATATTATGGAAAACATAATCTCTTATAAAGACAGAAATTGAACCTATCTCTTGAAATAAATCTGGCTTCTCATTGTAAATAAGTTAATTAATAATGGCTAGGTATAACACAAATACATATGTACAAGTTAATATGCATGTTTTTTCCATTTAATTTTTTTAGTATAAGCAAATAAAAACAAAATATGACTTTTGATTTTTGGTTAGTCACAATTGGGTAAAGATGTCACAAGTCAGTGGTGTTGTCTCCAGTAAGTATGGAACATGAAACATAAGAAAACATATTAAGACAGTGTATTGTGTATACAATATTCTTTTAAAATAAAATGCATAAGTGTTTATTATTAGTAACTATTGATTATTACATTTAGTTATTATTACAATTAAGGTTCTAAATAATACTTTAAAGGATTTTATATTAGTGATATTTTAGATGACCATTTTAGATTGTCAAAACTTTTTCTCTAAATTCACTAAATGACCATGGTTATTCATAAATGTATATAACTTAAGGTGGATTAAGTCAATTAGAGAAATCAGTTTTTGAGAAGGATATGTCAATCTGGATGTGTCATCATTTTCTTTAAATTGAAAAAATAGGTGTTATGTTTCTACTCCATGTGAATATCATTTCTACTCAAGAACCAGAAAAGTGTTTGGAGCAAACTCAATAATTGGTGACATTTTTAGTCGGACTTACATGACAGACAAGATTTTTGTAAGGATAGATTCAATGGAAATTAACAAAAATCTATGATTTCTGTGACTGTCTGGGCAATTCCTAATATACAAACTAGTGAATAAAGGATATTTGCATGAATATCTTAATCTAGATGAAGACAAGGAAAAGGAAATACTTGATATTTTCAGTGAAGGTTAGAGAATTAAAACTGAATTGTAAAAAAAAGTTAAACAGTGACATAGATATGTCCAAAATTGGATTAAATGTATAATTTAATCCCGGAAAATGATAATACAACAAGATACACCTAAACATTATTAGAAAACACTTAGGTATGTCATAATTGAAATTTACCTCTGGTAGTCTCCTGCTGTATGAAGTTGCACGATGATTCGATGTTGGCACGTTTGTAAAATAATTTATCAACCCAGGACTCAAAAAAACTACAAAAAGCTATACATTTACTTAAAAACTTTAAATTGGGAGATAATCATGAAGCTTGGCTTGTTTTCCACCCAAAGAAAACTTCACATAACACATAAGAATATAATGGAAACTGCAATGCTTCCCATTAAGTATATGTTTTCAGCGCCATACAACGGGTATGATCCGAACTTGATTATAGATATAATTAGATTGCGGTAATGGTGATAGTGGCTCCATCTAAAGAGTTTTATTAGAAGGTATTGCTGGGGGACCGCCACCAATAAAATACTTTTCACATTTAAATTTCGTCCGTTGGAATAAAAAACCTTGCAAGATCTATTTTTTCGCAAAATTTTCGGTAAAAGCTACGTATATTATGTATATTGATACATAATATATATTTTATACATATTATGTAAAGAAGTAAATATTTTTATTTGCCATTTTCTCTTTTACCTAAAAAGTAAACAATAATATATATCTTAGGTATTAGATTAATTTAGTAATTTAGATAAAATGGCAAATAAAAATATTTACTTCTACATAATATATATTTTAGGTAGCTTTTACCGAAAATTTTGCTAAAAAATAGATCTTGAAAATTTTTTTACTCCAACGGAAGAAATTTAAAAGTTTTGTATTTTTGACAATATTTTTAAAATTTTTGTATAGAACTGTATGTGCAACAATACGTAAAAGTTAGATGAAAGTGAAGTGGGATAGGTATAGTATTTTAAACTTGCAAATAAATTCAATTTTTTCAAAAATAATTGTGGTGCACTTTGTTAAAACTAGCACAACTTAAAACTAGCGGCTTATACAACGGGCAACAAAAGCCAGAGTCATCTAAAAGTAACAAATTTATAGCAGATAAAGATCTAACAGTTAAAAATAGATTATAATATGTATTATAATCAAATTTACCATAGGAATACTTATCCATAACATATTTTATTTATTTACACATTTATTGCACCAAAAATCTTAAAATAAGTTTATAAAGGGACATAATGTCCAACTAAAATTATTATATGACTTAACACATTATTAAATTATTAATAAATATATATGTCAATAATACTAGTATTATATTATTATAATTTTATATCAATATTACTAGATTTACTACATTGTTATGTAAGTCATTCCTCCTATTTAAGTTAATGTTTGAATGCTTATAATAATTATGCAAAATTTAATAAAAATAACATTTTGCCAGAAATTAATGTTATCTGTTGGTAGTAGATTATAGTAATATTAACATTTTATAAAGTAATTTTGTAAGATACAACTCTTATCTACTGAGTATAGGAATAAATTAGTAATATAATATAATATGTAGTATAAACTATAACAATGTACATATTTATTTTTAATAATCTTATGACTAATAAGTTTAATCGTAATTTACCTTTTTTACAAATGATGCTTCATGACACAAATGTGTTTTAGACAAATAATGATTTTTTATAACACTTTTCCGGTAACACTCCATTATTAACATTATTTTTCAAAAAAGCACAAAACACAAACTAATAATTAGGTAGTCAAGAACGCTCGTAACTCGTAATCTCCGCCTCCGCCAATATAATAAAAAATATTTTCCTAGGTTGGGTTCAGTATTTCACAGAATTTTTGACGGTCTTATTGTTGCTTGTTGCCTAACATGCTGAAATATTTTGTCGGAATGCAGCGCCATCCAACGGGTATGATCCGTATTTCGATTCGGGTGTGCATGCGGTTGCCTACAAAACTATTTCAAACCCTGTCATTTGAGTTTCCATTATATTCTTATGTGTTATGCGGAAAACCTAAAAAAGGCAATCGTCAAATAAGACAGTTAAAATGTCATTAACGTCACTATTGTCATATTACGTCAAAAATTAGACAGAATCAATCAGCCATCTTGGGTGGCAGACTATTCCGCCACATTCAACCTTCATACCGAAGTGGTAGCGAGGATGAATTTTAATAAGACATTCGAATCTATTTATAGATCCGGGAACGAAATCACACATGCCCGGGTGGCGCTATGTTGCCAAATGCTGGGGCATAATTGCCATTGATAAGTTTACCTGAATTTAGCGGTTCATATAGTGATTGGCAGAGATTACGCTATATGCTTAGAACATTGAAAGGCCTTTCAATGTTCTAAGGCAATATGTTTCGGACTATAATAGTAGCGCGGTTCATAATCATAGCGCATTATCAAAAGTTCAAAGTTTTCAAAAATTTAAAAGCTTCATTAACGCCTACAGATGCAAATTATATTATAGCATGGGGGCTTTTTGAAAAACGATATGACAATAAAAAAATTATCAACTTGCACTTAAAAGAAATAATGGAATCATCCGCTAAAAAAAAACATCAATAATAAACAGTAAAACAGTAAAGAACATCATCTCTCGTTACGACAGCTCTCAAACTCATTTTAAAAAAATTATTGGTGTTTCAATTATAGTGATTCTTTAGATAAAAATCTAGAAGGGCTTTGGTTGGTTGAGGAAGTTTATTAAGCGTAAATCCACGAGCCTTACTGTCTTCTTAGGAAATGGAATTTGAGAAGCATTTCCAACAAACCACGACTCGGGATAAAATGGGTAGATTTATTGTAGGATTTCCTTTGAAAGATGATTTCACTAAGTTAGGTGAATACAAGCAAACTGCACTTAATCGATTGTATTCTCTTGAAAGGCGGTTAACAAAAAACCGAGAACTTAAAAAACCGTATACAGTTTTTATGAAAGAATACTGAGATTTGGGACACATGTCGGTAATTCCATGTGATATCATATTGAAATCTCCGATATATTACATTTCACTATTTCACACCACAGTGTTGAAAAACCTGATGGTGCCACTACTAAAGTAACGATGGTATTTGACGCCGCTTGTAAATTTTCTACTAATATCTCGTTAAATAATGTTCTTAAGGTAGGTCCCAAGATATAGAGTGACCTATTTTCAATATTGATTCGCTTTAGAAAACATAATTATGTTTTAATCGGCGATCTGATCAAAATGTATCGTCAAATATTAATTAATGAAGACGAAAGAAACATACAGCGAATAGTTTGGAACGATTCTGATGAAGAGGAAGTGAAACATTTCCAGTTGAATACCGTTACATACCGAACGGCGTCAGCGTCTTTTCTCGCAACTCGGTGTCTTTTCGAAATGTCTTCAATCGTTTCCGAGGAATTTCCACTAGAAAGTGTGTGTATTAAGTGCGTCAGATATTTTTATTGGCGATCTAACAGGCGCTACAAGAGTTGATTCTTTAATAATTTTAGGCGCAATATTTGTAAGATTTTCTCGAATTTCGGGTTTGAACTGAGAAAATTCCAATCCAACGGTCAAACCGTCCTTGAATATAATTCACATAACATTGTATCTGATCAAGAAATTGTTTCGAAAATAACTATTTTTTCATTTGTCGCGAAAATCTTTGATCCTCTCGGAATATTGGGTCCATTGTCTATTAGAGCAAAGCTTATAATTCAAAGACTATGGCAATTGAAAATTAACTGCGATGAAAGCATTCCGCAACAGCCTTTAGAATGGATTGATTTAAAAAATTAAATTTCCCAAGTCGGTTTAATGCAAATCGCTCGATATGTTGTAGTCTGACAGCCAAGACTAATTGAATTGCATAGATTTTTGGATGCCAGTGAAAGAGCATATGCATATTGCATTATGATACATTAAAATCCCTTTCTTTACCACGCCTAGAGCTTTTAGGAGCTTTATTGTACGCTAAGTTGATTGGAAAATATCACTCAATTGTGAAACTCGAAATAAGTCAAACATTTTTGCGGACAGACTTCACAATTGTGCTTTCCTGGATAGCAAATGAGCCTAGGATCTGAAAAACATTCATTGCAAGTCGGGTGGTAGAAATTCATCGATTAACAAATCTTGCAGATTGGAATTATATTTCGTCCGAAGAAAACCCGGCTGATATAATTTCTCGTGGCTCAACTGTTTAACATTTAATTGCTCCAATATTAAATGGCATTTTATGCCGGCCAAATCGCCACATTTCGGTGGTCTACATGAAGCAGCAGTGAAGTCCTGCAAGCATCATTAAAAACGTATTATGAATGGCACCCGGTTACATTACGAGGAGTTTTATACTTTAACTACCCAAATCGAGGCAATTTTAAATTCATGGCCGCTTGTTTCTTTATCATCCGATCCCAATGACTTTCAAGCGATCACACCGGCCCATTTTTTAATTGGTCACGAGCTCACAGCATTGCCTGAGCGAAATTTGTTGGATGATAAGATCAACTTTGTCAGGAGATACCGCCAACTTCAGCTTATGGGACAGTATTTCTGGTCTCGCTGGAGGAAGGAATATCATCAGTCACAGCAAAGGAGAAAATGGCAGTTCAATAATGGTGCTGACTTCCATATTGGTAATTTGATATTCCTTAAAGAAGACTATGTTTCCTCTGGCCATCATGTGCTGGCCTTTGACTAGAATTGTACAGTTACACCCGGGAAAGTGATATAAAAATGAAAGGTGGTTATATTCAAGACGAATATGCCCAGCCAATGAGAGCATTCCGGCACCATAGAGGCGTGGCTTGCGTACCGCCAAAATTCAAAATACGAATTTTTCAATGCATGTAGTAGAACAGCGAGATTTCGCATCTCTTACTTATATCTTTGCTAATATAGCAATTTGTTTTGTTAGGCATTTATATCTTAGATAGAAAAAGAAATGCCATATGCATATAAAAGACGATCAATAAAGAAATATTTGTAGCTGTTATAGAGTACTAAATTAATGGATTTTTTTTATATATATTTACAGCATGATCAAGATTTTTAGGATATGAAAATAGTTAATTTATAAATAGTTGCCAAATTTGATTTTTATAAATATCTTTGTAGTACCTTATTTCATTTCATACCTTTATCGCTATCATAATGAAATCATTTTATTATGATAGTGATAGAGGTATGAAAGCACTATCCATTATTACTGGAGATAGTTGTTGAATGGGGTCAGATATTAAAAAAAAACAAAAACCAGTCATCCTCAGGACACTAAGTACTTCTAGAGTCCTTTTTCTTTAGTTGAAGTTTAAACGTGGGTAATAGGGAACCGAGTACGATGAGGCTGCTGCATTAATTAGTTAATAAGTACAACTGCATGAGTGAGTACGGTATATATAAAACACATTAAACAATCTAAAAATTATGGCATTATTATTAATGATAACACTTGTATTTTGTTATGTTTCTATTTTTTTGTATTTTAGATGAATAACTAAAAGTATATGAATTTCCAAAAAAAAAAAACATAAATAACATATAAATTTTTATTTAACCACAATTAAAATCAAAATATAAATTAAAAATAATCCTAAAAAATATGTGTGTTTATTTTAAATTTTGTATAACTAGTTAGGCATTGTTTTAATAAAATCCCATGGGTGATGCATCATCATAGTCGCCATAAGAAGTAAATATTCCAAAAATATTTTGAGGCAGTTTACTTGCCGAGTAGTTATCAAAGAAAATTTGAAAATTATTTAAATCATTGTGTGTCACAGTGATATTACTTTGAAATTTAAAAAATCCCATCATATTTATCAAATATCTTAATGCCGACTAGCTTACTGAAATGTTTTAAATTTTAGCAAATATACTTTAAATTTAATAATTACATATTTTATAATAATAATTTTTAAAATAAACTCTAATACTATGGACTCTATATTATATTAAGATTTGTCAAAATCTATTAAATTATATAATATCAACAACTTAAAACTAAGATCGTAGAGAAGAAACTAAATCCATCATGCTTGGTCTGTAGACTAGCACTTCTTTAGTTAGCATTGTCATCTCTGCTGGTCACGTACAGCTCAACCTTCCATTGAACAGTTTTTTTTTGTAGTACCATGAAAGAAAAAGAATTACTATTCTTTATACATTTTCATAAATAAATATATTCACAGAGGGTCTGCCCCTTATCATTCCATCTCCGTTTCGAAGTAATTCAATTAGGTTTTCGGCGTTCTAAAAATGTAATACTTATATAACAATCCAAATTTAAGTCCGTTTGAAAATTTAAATAGAAAATAAGTAAAATATCAATTAGCTAAAATAGTCTCAAGATAAAAGATAGGTACACCTATATAGGTAGAAACCAAACACCTTATCTCAAACCTCTTAAAATTGATATTTACAATCTTGCTTTAAAATTGATATCTACTGACCCTGCACCAAAACCGTTAAAGACTATAGTTAAATAAAACACAAAATACTAAATAATACACCATCATATTTCAGTTACATACATACCTACAGAGTTAAAATATAGCCATAACAACAATTCATTTTAGTTCCATCTATACAAATAATCCTTTTAAATTCTTTTATCTCTTCTCCATAATTCAATTCATGTAGCAAAATTGCTATCATTCAGTCCCGGATAAGAATCCCCTAAAAATGAAAAAAACTTTAAAAATAACCTACCTGAAAATAATTTTTCATGCAATTATTTTTATGTAGTAATTTTTCAATTCTGAAAAACTAAAATTAAATTATGATATTGGTCAGAAAATCAGATATGTCTTTCATTGATGGATCACCCCCCATATACATGAGCACTTTCATTATTTACATCATTATTAAAAGACCCAAAACTCTCTAATTTGTTATAAGTATTAATTGTAATCTTCATACAATACACACACCAATTCTCTTGAAAACAAATGCATAATTTTTCTTTTGGCAATTTTTTCCTTTCCCATTAATTTTCAAAGCAGTGGCTACCATATCATAACTGTCTCTTTTCTTGTCAACATTATATTTCCTTATCAAATATGCCAGGTTACCTCGAGTTTCCAGATAAATGGATAGGGCGAAGGGGGCCTATAGAATAGCCTGCTAGATCTCCTGCTTTAACGCCGTTAGACTTTTTTCTATGGGGTCATTTGAAATCTATTGTGTTTACTCCCCAACCTGAAAGTTTGCATGAACTTCGTCAACGCATCCTCGACAGCTGCCATGATATCCCACAACATGTTTTTGAAAATGTCCGTCAGGAATTTGAACATTGCCTATATCATTTTTTGGCTAAAAACGGGCAACATTTTAAACACTAATTGAAATAAAAACTGATATTTTCATGTTTTTGTTTTCTATCTGAACAAATTAAAATAAACAAAGATTTTTCTCATTTTCTCGAAAACGAATCGACCGATTTAAAAAAATCAAACGTCAAAATAAAAGACTTCGAAAGACCTTTTAAACAAGCTAGTGCTTGTATTGTCATATGGCAATTATGGCATGCATGTTCAAATCGCAAAATTGTATGTGGAAAGAGTCATAAAGTAATATCCTAAGCAATATTTAATCATTCCATTAAATAAATAAATAAATAACTGTTTTAAACATATTTTTTTTAATATATACATTTGATTCGTAGAGTTTGACTTCAGACGTCCACGTACTATTTTTTTAGACGTCTGACCTCAGTCACAGCCACTTAAAATAGAAAAGTTGCACAGGTCCGGCCTTAAAGTATAAAAAAAAAATACTTAAAGTATTTAAAATTTTATTATTTCGGATTTCTGGGTTTAGTTTTATAAAGCTAGAAATTCAGGATAGTTGATAGCAAGATAATATTTAATTTAGCTATAAGATTTAAGTACGTAAAATGAGTTTAACCAAACATTTTAATTTAATAAGTTTAGTTTTTAGCGCCATCAGTGGGGCGTTTATAATAAGTGATAAGAGAATAGGTGGTACAAATTACTTAGGCCCATTTATACTGTGGATTAAGGCATTAAAGATTTACTTTTTGACACAAAAGGGTAAAATGTTTTGGGTTGTCTTCAAAATTTATATATTTCCTTTTTTTGGGTATTGAGATTTATTTTTATTTGCTGGTTTTTGGCTGGATTTTGGCTGCCACATTCAATGGCCTTTATTATAATTTTTTTAAAATTTATACATATGGTATATTATTATAATAACTTACTTATGAAATCTCTATTTTTAGTACCAACATCTTTTGATAAAAAGTAATTATGTAGTCAGAAAACTGGACGTATATTTTTTAAATAAACTTTAACATTGAAAATCATCTAGCTGTCTATTATGCGTGTAAAAGACACAAGTTTTACTTATAAAAAAAACACACTTTACATCCTGAATGTAATATTTATTAATTTGTTTGCTTCATATTTAGTTATTGTGCATAATTGAGAGATTAGATGAAAATTAACAAAAATAAATGCTTATTCTAAAAATCTTATATAAAACACTACATTTTAAGTATACTGGATCCTAAAACTACAGCGAGGATAGTAAATACTTTTATAAATTTAGCCTCTGTTTTTTTTAATTTTTTCTTTAGCAGTTTCTTCAATTAAAAAAGGAAACAGTTTCTCTTTACCACTATGGAATTTCATCTCGCACTGAAGCAGATGGATACTAAAACAGATTTAAAAAGTGTACACGAGTAGCAGAAATAATTTTTAAATTTAATTAATAATAATAAATTTACAATAATATTTTTTTAAATAATTACAACAACTTTCTTCTAATAAATTGTGAAAGAAGTAGTCTTGCCTTTCTGGGACAGGACAAGTGTTGCAGCGCGACAACTGTAAAAAAAAATAATTAAACTGGTTTTATAGTCTCTGTAAAACAAATCATGGACAAAAAACTGTAAAAAACAAAATGATTACTGAGATACAATGACTTGTATTCTTAATAAAAACATTGTTTTTCTTACCATAGCAAAAAAGGGTTTTTTTCCCAGAGAATGGAGGAAGAGGCAGACTTTGTCGCTGAAAGGCAACAGGGGCAGTAAGCTGTAAAAATCAAAATTTTTAAACTTGTTTAATTAATAAAAATATGGTTTTCTTACTATGGGAAAAAATGGACTTTTTTCCAGAGAATGGAAATCATACATTAATCATAAATGTATCATACCATGTTTCAGCTAAATAATATATGGATCTTTCTTCCTCCCAAATTTTTTTTAAATTTCTCCAAATATTCTTTATGCCACCTGACAATTCCATTACAGCAGCTCTTTTGGTAACCATCTTAAGCTTAAATCCAAGTTTTTCAGGTAAAGTCCAGTTCAGAGATCTATTAGAATCTTTGATGTGTCGCAGATGCCGCACTAACTAGTCCGTGCGCCTATGTCATATTTATTGTTGCATGATATATATGTTTAAATGGCAAAATTTTATATTGTCTACCTATGAAATCATTTTAAATATACGTAAAACCCCATGTTTTATACTATTTTTTATTTTTCTTTCGAAAATGTCAATTTTTAGAAAGAAAATAATATCACAAGAAAATAATATCAAAAAATTGACCGCGGACTAAAATCCAAGGATCTTACAAAATATTTTAAACACTTCCAGCACTCACAGACTTGTCACCTCTTTTTAGCCCGTCTATTAAACAAAGATAAAACACCTGCGTTCTGACAATTCCTACTTTAGGCTGTGCAAGTGATTGTGTATCTCTCTCTATCCCACTGAATTTAAGAATTACGGGGCCGTACCCAAATAAATTTTTGGACCGTTTTTGTATTAATTTCGTCGCGTTTTTAAAGAGATCTTTACGGATGGGTCTATCGCCTTTAAAATAGTTGTTGGATGGGTCTATCAGCTTTAATAGTTGGGAGGGGGGCCATGTGAGGTTATTATTTGATGTGTTTTGCCGGTTATGCTTTTTACACGTTTATGAAAGTAAAGAATTTAGAATTTGGCCTGTATTCCTGTATTTTTTGCAGTTTTTACTGTGAGGAACAGTGTTTTTTTATTTGTGTTTGTGGATTTGTTTTGGTATTATACCTAAAGACCTTAAAATGTTTCGACCCTGGAAAAATAGGCAGGAAAATTTGGCAAATGAAGAGGAAAGTGTTTGTGCGGGCTTATGGAGACCGTGGGTGTACAAGAAAGACAATAACATTTGTGATAAAAACAATAAGAGTGATCTGGGCAGTGATTTAGACTTACATAGTTCTGATAGTTCATTTTCTAGTATTGAGGAAGCAAAAAGAAGCAAGGGAAGTAGAAGCTACAGAGGAAATCAAGCAGTTTTAAAAGAACAAACTTATCTAAATATCTATAACAATCTAAGGAATGATACTCAGTTCACAAATGATTGTACTGCTTTGCAAAAAATAGCGTTTTTAACAGGGGTTCCCTCTAGTACAATATGCCTGTAAAAAAAAGGATTAAACACAGAATAAAAAGGAAAGATGCAGGACAATCAAAGGGACTTGACATGGATATTGCCAAATTGCTAAGGAAAGGTGTGTATTCTAAATACAAAAACAATGAGGTTCTGACCATATAGACACCTTATCGGCAAGGGACAAACATTTCTCAGTCTCAACCTTGCGGAGATACCTGATAAAACTTGGATTTGAGCTTAAGATGGTTAACAAAAGAGCTGCTGTAATGGAATTGTCAGGTGGTGTATAGAATATTTGAGGAAAATTTAAAAAATTTGGGAGGAAGAAAGATCCATATATTATTTAGCCGAAACATGATATGATACATTTATGATTGATGTATGATTTCCATTCTCTGGGAAAAAAGTCTCTTTTTTGCCATAGTAAGAAAACCATATTTTTATTAATAAAACAAGTTTAAAATTTTGTTTTTTACAGCTTACTGCCCCTGTTGTCCTTCAGTGACACAATAAAGACTGCTTCTTCCACCATTCTCTGGGAAAAACCCTGTTTTGCTATGGTAAGAAAAACACTGTTTTTAATAAAAAAACAAATCTAAAATTTTGTTTTTTACAGCTTACTACCCCTGTTGTCCTTCAGCAACACAATGAAAACTGCTTCTTCCTCCATTCTCTGGAAAAAAGTCCCTTTTTTGCCATAGTAAGAAAATCCTATTTTTATTAATTAAACAAGTTTAAAGTTTTGTTTTTTTTTCAGCTTACTGCCCCTGTTTGTCCTTCAGCGACACAATAAAGTATATATAATGTAATGCTTTAGTATTCATATGCTGATGTGCGAGATGAAGTTGGAATCCATGGCAGCAACAGAGAAACTGTTTCCTTCTGTAATGGAAGAAACTGCTAAAGAACAATGGCAAAAAAACAGAATTTACAAAATTTGTATTAACTTTTTGGGCCAGATTCAAAAGAGTGGTTAAATTTATAAAAGTATTTAGTATCCTCACTGTAGTTTTAGGATCCAGTATACTTAAAATGTAGTGTTTTGTATAAGATTTTTAGTTTTTAGTATAAGCATTTATTTTTGTTAATTTTTATCTAATCTCTCCTAATATGCATAATAACTAAATACGAGACAAACAAATTAATAAATACGTTAGGGATGTAAGGTGTGTTTTTTTTTTATAAGTAAAACTTGTGTCTTTTAAAGGCATAAAGTATAGACAGCCAGATGATTTTTAATGTAAAAGTTTATTTAAAAAAATATACTTCCAATTTTCTGACTACATAATTACTTTTTATCAAAAGAAGTTGGTACTAAATATAGAGATGGGGGGTTTTCATGAGTATATTATTATAATAATATATCATAATATGTATTAATTAAAAAAAAACTATAATAAAGGACATTGAATATGGCAGCCACAATCCCCATTAATAACCACCACCATGTAAAAATAAATCTCAATTCCCAAAAAAAGGAAATATATAAAATTTGAAGACAAACCAAAACATTTTACACTTTTGTGTCAAAAAGTAACTATTTAATGCCTTAATCCACAGAATAAATGGGCCTAAGTAATTTGTCACCTACTCTCTCATTAAACTCAAAAATGCTTTATTGTCAATATAAACATAGAAGTTGTAGACAAAGCCAATAGACTGTACATTAAAGGAATCAAAACGAGAAACTAATTTAAAATAAAATAAAATTATATAGTAAAACTTTGAAAAATACTTAAATGCTAATCATTAAAAATTCATCATAGTTTAGGTGCTACATAGTTTAGTACGCTTTACTAGCAAGAAATATTTTCTTCCTTGTACGTAGGCTTTTTTCAGTCTTAAGTTGTCTTATTTCTAGTGGAAGTTTATTAAACAGCTTTCTACCTCCATATATGATAGAGCTACGGACAAGTTCAAAATGAGGAATGGGTAGCCTCAACAAATAGTTTTGTCGCGTATTATAGTGGCTTCCTAAGTAGAGTTCCTGTTTATATTTTCTAAAAACTAAGCAAACTGTTTCCAAAATAAAGAAGATACAACACAGGGTTAAAATATTATGACTTACAAAAAGCGGGAGACATGAATCACGAGGCTTGGCCCCACATAGATATCTAATGGCCCCTTTTTGGAGTACAAACACTGAACTAAAAAGTGAATTTGAACATGAACCCCAAAAGCAAATTCCATATCGAAGGTGCGTGCGACTCGATAATCGCGAAGTATGCAGATCTGGCGATGGAGAAATTAAGACTGGTGGCAATAACCCTTAGGGCGTAGCAGCCTGATGAGACTCTTCTACATACATTCACAATATGGTCTTCAAATTTAAGGAACTTGTCTATGGAAAGACCCAAAAACTTACTGAACGGTGGCATGTTGATGGCTTCATTATTTAAACATATATCATTTGTATTACATTTTAGAATATTTGTTTTGGAAACATTAAATGTCAAAAAATTTGATCACACCAATCTTTTTTTTTTAACAAATCTGCACGTATATTGGCCTCCATTTGAGAAACATCAGAGTCGTGCCTGAGGATGGTGGTATCATCGGCACACCAGTTACCTGCAGTTGTGGCAGATCGTTCACATAAATGAGAAAAATTAAAAGACCAAGTACTGATCCTTGCGGAACACCCACATTTATATTAAGTTCCTTAGACATACCACCATTAAAGTTGACAGCCTGGACACGATTTGATAAGTAGGAACGAAACCACTTAAGGGCAGTTCCCCTGAAACCATAGAGCTCCAGTTTCATCAGCAGCACTCTGTGACTCATGCAGTCAAATGCCTTGGACAAGTCACAGAATACCGCTGCTGCAACTTCACCAACATTCAGTCGGTTGTACAGGTGCTCTAGAAAGCTAAAGATAGCATCATTTGTGCTCACAGACTCACGAAAGCCAAACTGCTGAAGACTCAATAGGCCAAATCTATTTGAAAATGAAACCATCCTCACCTTAACGAGTCACTATCTTGGCTAAAGTAGGCAATAACTTTAGTTACGTAGTAACTTACTTAGTTTTCTATTTCGTTTCTTAATATTGACAACAGGAAAAGCAGTGTTAAAATTGTTTAATACTATTTGATGAAAGCTATGCAGTGGGTTAACAGTAGTCAATACATTATTCCAACTTGACATATTGCAAAGCAAAGAGACTTGACTTGTTATAAGGGACTGATGGCGCTAAAAACTAAACTTATGAAATTAAAATTTTTGGTTAAACTCATTTAACGTACTTAAATCTTATATTTAAATTTAATATTATCTTGCTATCAACTATCCTGAATTTCTAACTTAATAAAACTAAACCCAAAAATCCCGAATAATAAAGTTTTAAATACAAATAAATTTTAAGGCCGGACCTGTGCAACTTTTCACGCTTGAGTGGCTGTGACTAAGGTCAGGCGTTTAACAAAATAGTACGTGGGCACATGCAGTCACATTTTACGAATCAAATGTATAAATTCTTAAAAAAATGCTTAAAACATTTATTTATTTAATGAAATGATTAAATATCGCTTAGAATAATACTTTATGCCTCTTTCCACATAAAATTTTGCGGTTTAAAGATGCATGTCATGTGACAATACAAGCAACACCGGCACACGGACTATTTGCGGTACATCAAAGATTCTAATAGATCTTTGAACTGAACTATATCTCCGCAAGGTTGAGAGTGAGAAATGTTTATCCCTTGCCGATATGGTATCCTTAACCATTGTTTGTCGGAACCTCATTGTTTTTGTATTTAGAATACACAAGTTCCCTTAGCAATTTGGCAATATCCAGGTCAAGTCCCTTTGATTGTCCTGCATCTTTCCTTTTTTTCTGTCTTTAATCCCTTTTTTTACAAAATAGCATGGGGAACCCCTGTTAAAAACGCCGTTTTTTGCAAAGCACTACAATCATTTGTGAACTGAGGAACATTCCTTAGATTGTTATAGATATTTAAATAAATTTGTTTGGCGTCTGTACTTAAACAATTACGTTTTTAAACTGATTTGATTTTTCCCTGTAGCTTCTACTTCTCTTGCTTCTTTTTGCTTCCTCAACACTAGAAAATGAACTATCAGAACTATATAAGTCTAAATCACTGTCCAGTATTGTTTTCATCACAAATGTTATTGTCTTTCTTGTGCACCCACGGTCTCTATAAGCCCGCACAAATACTTTCCTCTTCATTTGCCAAATTTTCCTGCTTATTTTCCCAGGGTCGAAACATTTTAAGGTCTTTAGGTATAATACCAAAACTAGTCCACAAACACAAATAAAAAAAACACACTTCCTCACAGTAAAAACGGGAAAAAAAATTTAGACGAATACAGGCCAAATTCTAAATTAGGCCTGTATTCGTCTGAAAGTAATACCTTTGTAAATACACTTGAAAGTAATAAACTTGATATTTTTCCCAATTAATGTATATATTTTAATTTAAGTTTTACAACAAAATAAATACTTTTATGTGTGAATACAGATTAAAAAGGAAGCGGTCTATACGCTCGAGTCGAAAGTCGATTTAAGTCTGTCTGCCGGCGTCGTGACGTAGAAGCCAGATTGTGCAATCAGGCATCAACGAGGTTGCCGCTTCGGCGCAGTTGCAGTTATAAATTTCTTGGGTTTTATGGATGTTGGGTTTGGATATAAAATATCGAACATACCGATGACACATACATGACAGCCTAAAGGCTTCAATACAATTACTCGCATCTGGGTAAAACACAAAGCTTTAGCGCTGGTCTCTTGATAACCGTTGATGCAGTCTTGATGGTGGCGGTTCGAACAACTCCATCGGATCCAGGATGGACCGCTTGCACCAAACCAAGTTTCCACTTCAATGGAGGTACTCCATCTTCTTTGATAAGAACGACAACCCCAGGTTTCAGAAGGTCCTTGCAGTTCGTCTTCCACTTTGACCGCTGTTGTAGTTCGGAGATGAATTCCTTAGACCATCTTTTCCAGAATCCTTGAACTATCTTCTGAAGTCGTTGTAGTTTGGTGAGGCCATTGTCCTTTATGTCCAAATAATCGTGACTAGGTAAAGCAGTTAAGCTTTGGCCTATGAGAAAATGGCCAAGAGTGATTCGCTGAGGATCATTAGGATCCTCGGAATAAGGGTATAGGGGTCGCAAATTAAGACACGTCTCAATCTGAGTGAGGACGGTTGAGAATTCTTCAAAAGTAAGAGGTGTCTGATTAAGCTCTCTCTTGATATGATACTTTGAGCTCTGCTCCTGCCTCCCATATTCCATCGAAGTGGAGAGAATGCGGAGGAATAAAATGAAATTGAATATTTTCTTGAGAAAACTCAGATTTCAAAGCATTTTTGGAATGGAGCAAAGCAAGTTTGATCCATGATCTGAGTAAATATTCGCGCTTATACCTCTTCTCGAAAAGAACCTACGAAGCGTCGCGATAAAAGCTTCAGTACTTTAACTGGATACCAATTCCAAGTGAATAGCCTTCACACTAAGACACACAAGCAAGCACACTCCAAGCCTTGCTGGTTTTATAGTTTTGAGTAGAACGATCATTTGTTAAAAATGGGCCACAGTAATCAACCCCAACGTTATAAAATGGCCTATTTTGTACCACTCTAGCCTAAGTCTGGTAAGTTTCCCATTATGTATGAAGCTGAAGTATCGTTAAAACGAAAGCAACGTGTACATTGTTTTACTACTTGCTTAGCTAGGTTTCTGACCGAAGTAGGCCAAAATCGATCCCTAACAGAGGCTAATAATAGTTGAGGACCTGCGTGTAATAGTCTAATATGTTCATATGTTACTATTAGTTTAGAGAGTACATGCTTCCCAGGCAAAATGGCAGGGCGCCTTTTTTCATAATTAAAGTAGGAATGTTTTAATCTACCTCCAACTCGGATTAAACCATCTTGGTCAAGGTAGGGATTAAGTTTTAATAATTTAAGGCTAATATTTTTTAAGTTTTTGAGATCATTGTATTCCCTTGGAAATTCACACTTTTGAACCATACATACAAGCTTACTGAGAGCAAGTTTGAGCTCCACTGTTTCTAAGTGGCCGATTTTACGTTTGCCTTTACAAGGTTCTCGACAGTTTTTGAAAAATCGTTAACAGTAAGCAGTTACTCTTTAAAGCTTGGTTAATATCGAGAATCTTTCTAAGAGATCAAAGGAAGAAGCTGTGGCCATGAAGGAGATAGGCTTCTCTATATGTCTTTCTGAATCATCAATATTATTGGAAATTTCCAAAGGTTTTGTAGGCCACTTTTATTCAGAAGAAATAAGCCAGTGCGGCGCATGCCACCACAAGGTATTACTAATTAGGTTTTTAGGATCAAGGCCACGGGACAAAAGATCCGCGGGATTTTCGTATGTATTTACATAATTCCACAAGTTGCTGTCAGTTAGGGATTGAATTTGATTGACACGGTTAGCCACGAATATTTTCCAGTGTTGTGGATTGGATCTGATCCAGGCTAATGCTATTGTCGAATCAGACCAATAAAAGCATTGATCTATATTTAAAGCTAATACGTCCTTGGCCTTGTGCATAAGCTCCGATAGTAGCAGTGCAGCGCAAAGCTCAAGTCGTGGTATAGTGACAACCTTCAAAGGAGCTACTCTGGTCTTAGCGCAGAGAAGGTGACTGTGGATTTTATTGTTTATATCTGTAGAAACTATATAAATACAAGATCCATATGCCATTTGACTGGCATCAGAGAAGCCATGAAGCTAACCTTGATAAATTTCTCAGGTAACATGGCGAGGATTTCGGAATACTATTCTATTCTGTAAACTTTGGTAACACAAAAACACGGCCGTACAAAAGTACGGCCCCGTAATCCTCAAAACCACTGAGATAGAGAGAGATACACAATCACTTGCACAGCCTTAAAGTAGAGTCCATAAAATGAGAGAATATGCCGGTGACGTCAGACTTCGCGCATCTAAGCTGGCTATCGTTAAGCGTAGAAGCGTAGAATTCTAGCAGATAGTTTATGACTAAACAATCAGTGCCGGGGGTGTATTGTGTTAAAATATTATTAAATAAATGGGGTTTAAAATACTGTTAAATAAATTTAAACTTTTCTTTGCTTTATTTATGCGTATGTGGATATAAGTATTAGCTTTACATACATATATTACTTTAGATACTCAAAATAACGTTTACGATACGTGTTAAAGAAATACATATGTTTTTTTTTTAATACTCATTATGATACGAACATTATTTGATATTCATTAATGTAATCATCATTTAAGATTATGTCCTTTGAAATACTTATGTTTAAAAATCAGTTGAAATCTTAAAATATAAAAAAAAAATATTTAAAACAAAAATTAATTTTTAAAATATGTTTTCAAACATCTATTTCTTTTCTTTCTTCAGCTATTAAAGATATTAAAAATAAAACTCCACATAAGGGTATATAAATTTTACTGCTCATAAAAACACTACATAATATTATTACGGTATATAATACATATTCATATTATTAAATTAGTCACTATCTGACAAAATGTCCACATTGCTGATAATTGATTCGTCGGAACTCGTTTCCAAATCTTCATCTGATGAGCCAGTGTTTACCGTAAATTTTAGGGAATCTAAAGTTTCATCAAAAAGATTATGATCTTTTATATATTTGTCTTCAATTTTGTCGACATGGTGACAAATGCTTCTCCAATCATCGACAGATACTTCTGCAAGTTTTTGCCTCGTCAAAGCTTCTACATCTGCTAACTTAAAAGTTGTGTTCCTGCTTGCTACCCAGTTTTTAACAGTGGCCCAGATTTTTTCAATGGGGTTCAATTCTGGGTGGTATGGAGGCAAACGCAAAGTTGAGTGTCCGTGACTTTCCATTAGTTCGTCAAGTTTGCACTTTATCGGATAAAATCTTTTATTTTGAAGAACTATTTCATAAAGTTCCGTTTTTGTCATTTTCTCGTCATGTTCTAAATTATGCTCCTTAAGCCAATCAATTATGAGTTGTTTCTTACTTCCTGAGGTAACATTCTTTTTTACTTGTACATTATGGTATGATGCATTGTCCAAAACTAAGACCGAATTTGGTGGCAAATTCGGAAGTAATTGGGTTTCCACCCATTTCATGAAATTTTCATGATTCATGTCGTCATGGTAATCGGCTAACTAACAGTGTATTTTTTTGGCTGTTACTTTTAGACAGGTCAAAATGGAGTCCACCGAGTCCATGTAATAAATATTAAAAGTTCTCAATAAAACCTTTTAAATGAGGTAACACAAGATTTCTATTTAATGCATTTATTCAAGATGGCGCTTATGTGTTATTTTGACATCTAGAACTGTCGTTTTTATGTCAAAATAAAATAGTGACGCATTTATTTTCGTACACTGATTTTTACCTATTCAAAAATCATAAAAATGTAAAACGTTAAAATAAAAAAAAATACTTTTTTATTAGGCCGCCATTTTGAAACGGGTTAAGATATGGGTCTAATATTTCAGGGTTATAAAGTACTCATTGAGACCTTTAAAATGAGGTACCACATGACCCCCCTTTCTATTTAAAATTTTTTCTCAAGATGTCGCCCAGCCGCCATCTTGGAATTTATCACTACCTAGTTTACAGTGAAAAATAGTATCTATAGACCAATTTACTTATGCCAAGTTTCAAAAATTTTTTTTGACCCGTTCAAAAAATAAATGGGGGGGGGACTTCAAAGAAAAGCACTGTATATTAATTTTACCAAAGAAATAAAAACTATATCATAAAAAACAGTAATGTAGCTGTTTTGTATACCTAATTTTGTTTTATATTTCATATTTCAAACAGCCACAAAAATATCTATATTGTTATATTAATAATTTATTATGTTAATTATAAGTAAATAATATTTTATTTAAATGTTACATTATTTTAATAATAATTAATTATCTGTGATTTTTTAACCGTTGGATAACTTACCTAAAGCGTTTTAAAGGAATAGTTAATCCTTCTTCTGCCTCTTTATGCATAAACTCTGCTACATTGGCAATAATTTCTCTTCCCTGGCTATGTATTATTTGCCCTTTCGTACCTAATTTCTTTGGCGACATCTACAAAACAGTTAAATATTTTACATAGATCTATAAACTAACTAAATGATTTGAATAACCATTCGTTCTTATTTTTACATGTTTTGAAAAAAAAAACAGACAATATGAATAAAATCAAAAAACTTCAAAAATAAAGTTAATGTAAATTCTTTGTTTCTTTGGAGTTGCACTTTTGGTTTATTAATTTGCACTGTAAGATACCTTTTAAAAAAACTACTACATTTTCTTACCTTTAATACGTTAGTAGTAACAAACACACACAAAATAATAGTCTTTAAATTAAAACACACCAAAATTGGAAGAAAAAAGTAGGTAAACACAAATTAAACTGAATTTACACGCACACCCTACACTCTCAACGCGTTCCCAAGTGCGACGACACTGACTTATTGCGAAACACCATCGAACTTCCAAGGGTACTGTGATGAATAAAGCGGAGAGGTATAACTATTATAACGACTTTATCTTTTTCCTTGTGAAAGAGAGAGATGCATGTATTCACGGTCAAGTAAACCTAATCAGGGAAATATGGGGCCTCCCCTTTATTGATTTTTTGGTTTAAAGTGGATTTGTGCGCATTTTACGTCACCGGCATATTCTCTCATTTTATGGACTCTAGGAATCGCCAGAACGCAGGTGTTTTATCTTTGTTTAATAGACTGGTCAAAAAGAGGTGAGAAGTCTGTGAGTACTGGAAGTATTTAAAATATTTTGTAAGGTGCTTGGATTGTAGGCCGCGGTCAATTTTTTGATATTATTTTCTTTCTAAAAATGGACATTTTCGAAAGGAAAATAAAAAATAGTGTAAAATATGTGGTTTAACGTATATTTAAAATGATTTCATAGATAAACTATATTTATTATATTTATATTTATTATATCTATTATATTATATTATATTAATAAAATTTTGCCATTTAAACATGTAGGTATATCATGCAACAATAAATACGACATAGGCGTACGGACGACACATCAAAGATTCTAATAGATCTCTGAACTGGACTTTACAATATACAGTGCGAGTCTGTAACTTAGAATAAATTCGATAATAAATAAATGGGGGACGTGTTTGGACAAACGCTCAGACACGTCAATTGAGATTGTAAGTTGAGCATTTTTTAGAATAAATTTTTTTTTTATACAGGGTGTGCCATGTAGAAATCTAAATGCCAAATATTGAGGGGTTGAAAACTAGAATAAGGCAAGAGTGTCGAAACATTTCTCTAGAATGCATAAGAAACGTTCAAAATTAATTTGTAGTTTGTTTAGGGCATTACCAAATAGTAAATGGTTCAAATTTTGAACACTTATTAAAGCAAAAGATTTAAAAGAACCCGCTTTAAGTTTATGAAATACGTTTTCTTTAACGCCCTGTATCTTAAAAACAATCGAATGAAGGTATGGCATGTGATACATCGAAATGTTTGGAACTTTGTGGAGAATCCAAAAATATAACATATAGGGTGTCCCATTTAAAATAATAAAGTAGGGATTAGCCCCGCCTACATGGCACACCTTGTATAAAAAAAAATTTTGTAAAAAATCCGCAACTTACAATCTCAATTGACGTATCCGAGCATTTTTCCAAACGAATTTATTCCAATTTAGAGACTCGCATTTTATAACAAATATATACTAAAATTTTATGTTTGTGATATATGCTATACTATAAGTTGTTTTAATTTTCAAAGAGTTTATTTTGTATGTATTATACATTTTTATAAAATATTTAATTTAGGTGTAGTTATATTTTATGTAGGTAGTTTTTTTGCCCTTTATGCCTCTATTTGTTTTTAAATTATTTTTAGTAATATAGATTATGTATTCTTTTAACTTGTGTAGGTTTAGTACACGGATGCTAGTTCTTATGTCGTTAGTCTTAAGTATTATTCGAAAACATTACCTTAATTGTCTGCTAGCTGAACTATACCGGGTGGTGCGTTGCCGAGCGGAACATAGCAAAACTCATGTAAATTTTAAGGGAGTCAATTATTTGCTGCCCTGTACATTTTATAGAAAAAATATAAGATAACTTTGGTAATTCTGCAGTTTAGCGGCTTTTGTTAAAACTAACAAAAAATGGTCGGGTTTTTTGCAAAATGGGTAGATTTCCATATATATTTTTCACTAAGAGTGGCGAAAAGCCAAATTTTATCACGAAGAGGGTGTTACGCACTAAATCACTCACTATGGGACATGAATAGAATAACTACACTATACACTATGAAGAGACCAATCTAGCAAACCCTTGTGCAAAGTTTCAAAAAATTTTAATAAGCGAATCTTGTATTATTCAATCGACGAAAAAAGAGCCATAATTAAGTGGCATTATGCGGGAAACAATTTTAGAGCAGTATCTGAAATGTTTTCAGTTTATTTCCCCACCAAGCCCATTCCGTCCATTTCAACTATTAAACGTATTGTCAATAAGTTCGAGTCCAAAGGTACCGTAATAAATAATTGTAAATGTTCAACTCAAGATATCTAAAATTATTATTAAAAAATTATTTCTAAAATATTATTCGTATAAATTCAAAAAACATCAAGAGCTGCAGGAAGGAGATGAAGAGCGAAGAATGGCATTTTGTTTTGAAATGATGGAAAGAGCAAATAATGATAGGAATTTTTTAAGAAATATTTGTTTTACCGATGAATGTACATTTACCCTCAACAATGAACCAAATGTTTAGAATTGCCGGTATTGGAGCCAAGAAAATGAACATAGCTTTATTCATACTCGGACACAATATCCCCAAAAAACAAATGTATTCGTGGGAATTTTCGGACACCAAATCATTGGACCCTTTTTTATGGACTATAACCTAACAGCTGAAACCTATTTGGACTTATTTCAAAATCAAATTGGACCCGTCTTAGAAGAAGTTGTTCAGGAAGATCAAATGATCTGGTACCAAATGGATGGTTTCCCGGTCCATAATGCCCGTATGGTTAGAGAGTGCTTGGAAAATGCTTTTAACGGCAATATTATTGATCCACGGTACCGGATACTTTGGCCAGCCGGTCAGTTGATCTTTCACCGAATGACTTCTTTTTGTGGGTCATTTAAAAAGTGTCATTTATAAAAGTGTAAAATTTGAGAATCTAAATCAGTTACAAAACGCTATTTCGTTAGAATGTAATAAAATTTCCCAATATCAACTTAGTAACGTTAGAAAAATTTTATGATGGGTTAGGATATTGTTTAGCTGTTAATGAGGAGTTGTTTGAATATTTGATTAATTGATGTTTTTAATATAATTTTCTATAATTTTTAAAAAAGGTATTGTATTTTATTTTATTTTATTTTTCCACACTTAGTAAAATATTAAGGGTTCTGTTCTCTCTTTTTTCGGAACTATTTTCGATCTTCTGAGTTAAACATTTACAATTATTTATTGCAATGTCTTTGGACTCGAATTTACTAACAATAGGTTTAATGGTTGAAATGGACCAGATAGGCTTGATGGAAAAATAAATTGAAAATATTTCAGATACTGCTATTGGTTTAATTAAATTCTACTCGTAAGTATGATAACATTATTTTTTTAATAATCGATAATAATAATTCTTATTGGTTTAACTTCATCGTTATATTAAATAAAAGTTTAGATAAAAAAGTAATGTTAACGTGTCTTACTTTGAATATATGGTTGTGAGATTGATAAAACGAAAAAAAAAATTCTTGTATTCGGCTGTACGTCAGATTTGACAAAGCCTTATAACAAATTGTTTGCTGGTGGCTGGTGTCTGGTTTTACTTGAACCGAAAATTTGGTATATTTGCAATTACATTTAATTGAATAATTCAAGATTCGCTTATTAAATTTTTTTGAAAATTTGCATGAGGGTTTGCCAGATTGGTCTCTTCAAAAAGTTATCTTACATTTTTTTAAATAAAATGTACAGGAGGGAAGCCAATAATTGACCCCCTTAAAATTTACATGGGATTTCCTGTTCCGCTCGGCGACGCACCACCCGGTATATTTCATAAAATGTTCCTTTTTTTTCATGCCACAATACTCAATACTAGAATGTGCGCTGCAGAAATTTAAATTTGTCAGCCTTTGTATTTGTATTTCACTTAAAAATATTTATGTATTGCATTTTTGCAAATAAAAAACAGTTATTATTAATATATTATTATCCTCTATAGAATCTGTTTGTGTTAGTAAAATAGGGATATTTTTAATCTAATCGTATGATAAGAAAATAACACAAAAATCTTCACAATATTTTCTAATCTGTTTGGGTTTGCATAGTTCAGTGCTAACAAAACACTTTTAAGCATAAGATTAATTCTAATTTATATAATATCTGTTAAATGAATTGTATATTATGTATATAATTTATGTAGTAAATTGTAAGTAACTATTTTTCAGGAAAATTAAATAATAAAAATATTAACATTCTTTTATTTCTATTTTGAAATTAGGGTATGTTGTACACTATTGTTGCTGATTTTTGCAGTACATTAACTCATTTAGATATGTATAAAAAAGCTGAAGCGTTTTATTTTATCTTGATCAAAGTCTGATGCTAACATCTAATTAAAAAGTAACCTGTTTGAATAGGTCTTTGCTTTGGACATTGCGGTTAAATAATAGGATTATGAGATTTCTTATGAAATTTGAATTATCCTGTTTTAATTTGGCCACGCCCTTCTACCATTTTGATTGGTCCAATTAGGTAAGACAAACTGTCAAGTTCGTTAGAATAGTTTCCGTTGCCAAGCGAGAGGACGCTAGCAGATTTGTTAGAAGAATTTCGATCAGTTTGTATGCAACCACCACTTTATATATTTGTGTTTTGCGGTTGGTCACACTGATTCTATAGTTGTCTTTTGTCATATTGTTTGAAAAATCTTTTCAGTTTACAGTTTACTGTTCCAAATTTTCAAATTTGTTCAGGAATTTAGTACAGTCCAAGTCCATTGGATGTTTTGTGTTTTTGTTTTTAGATGTGTGGAAACGTCCGGCTTTACGTATTGTCGATAATCCGAAAATTTCAAAAATTGATTAAAACAACATAAAATTTGATTTTGATTCTCTGGTATCAGATCATACTGTTTAAAATGGAGAAGTTCCAGCAAAGTTTTTACAATTGTGATTTTGAAAAAAATCCAGATACTTTCAAAACCATGATTTACGAATTGGATTCTGAAAAGGTAATTGACTCTTAAAAAACAGTTAAATGAAATGAATATACCTACTTCTGTTTATAATTTGCAAACAAGATACATAGAAAGAATCTAACCAATATATATGAAGAGTACAGTGAAAAAAGGGTAAAATTAAAACATGTAGGTAAACTTCATCAGAATAAGTCTCAGTCAAATGAGAATTAAGCATTTTCACAGTTATAGTTGTGTTTAAAAAACCCTGCAGAGGGGAGAAACAGAAAAGGCTGAAAACTAAGTAAAAAAACAATCTAATAAAAATTAAATGGTATAAATTTGTGGTATTTTTTCTGCATTGCATTTTGCAGTTTTCAGTAAAGGTTTAGCTCAGCAATCTTCTGAAAATTGCACCTAAAATTATAGGCAAATTTGTTTTATTTTATCAGTAACAATATTTCTCTGGTGGAGTAGCAAATTTTCAAGTTGTTTTTTTCCCAAAAAAAAATGAATTTTGACATTTATACACGTTAATCCTACCTGGATTTTTAAACAAAAACCCAACTTTTTTGAAAACCACACTTAAAATTGTGGGAAAATAAGGTCTAGTTTCAACACTAAGATGTGAGGAAACATTTCTATAATGTCATTTTATGATAATAAGTACATTTTTACATTTATTCTCAAAAAAAATATTTTTCAGTGCTGTTATTGTTGGGTTAGGGTAGGTTAAGTTGGATCTACACATATTTTAAGATTTTTTCTATAATTTCAGGTACATTTAAATGTCAAAATATATTTTAAAGGTTTTTTTTTTAAATATCCACATAACAATTTGCTCTGTCCACCTTCAAAATATTGTGTACAGTAAAAACAGTAAAAACATTTTAAACCTTTTCTCCATTATTTTAGGTGAGATTCTCAGAGTTCAGGAATTCCACACCCGATGTGAGAGTAATATTTATTGTGTAACTGTCAAGTGTTCTTTGGGTGAAGGTCTAATGTTGCTATTTCTGAATGATTGGAATGACACCGGCAAGGAAGCAAGGAGTAGAGCACAAAATATTAACCTACAGAAACTGTCTGTACTATTCATAGGTTAATATTTTGTCGAGTAGTGATTTAAGACAGAAAAAGCAACATAGCCTAAATTCATGTTGAATTTACCTACTTTGTTTCTTTTTCATAAAAAAATCACAATTTTCCATAAAAGAAAGTAGTTTGGAATTAGAATTATGGAAGAAACAGGTTATTACTAATACCACTCATGAAGTGAAAACTGATGAAAATGAGAAACCCATAGTTGGAGATAATAAAGTTTTAAATAAAAATAAACAAACTAAGTAGTGGTATAATTTTATTTAATAAATCGCAACTCATGTTTTTAAAAAATTAATTTATTAAACACAAGAATACAATTTAGGTTACAATGTTGCAAAGCTTACTTATGACTGCGCTAAGATGACTAACTACTCCTCTTTCACATCCTCTTTATATATACTTCTAAATGCTGAATAAGCTGTGACAATCATTATCTTAAACTAAACTTATATTAAGCATAAGCGGCCATATAATTGTATATTTATGTTTTAGTTTTATTAGCATAATATTATCTTTTTACTGTTACTCATTTTTTTCTACAAAGTAAAGAGATCTTATCAAGGCAACAGCAAGAAATTCAATCTATAAACCCCATCACACTCACACTAGGTGTGCCATTTCTGAACTCGCCCCAGGAAAGTTAAACTAAACCTTTACAAACTTTTTTAAGGCTTTTTCCACAAATATTATCACCAAGTAATTGTATGATTGTTTTTTATTATTAGTTTATTAAATATATTGTTAACAAGAAATTTGGTTTCAGATTATAAAATTACATTTTTGATATTACAAAAATGTGACCATTTTACTTTCTTTCTTGTGCTTTTCATTTATGTTAACACCTTTTCATAAAGACTAGACATTTTATTACTTACAGATAAAAATCTTAATTTTAACAGTAGTTTAAAAATTCGGAAAGGTAACCAATCAATAAATCACTTTCTTTGCTATACAACTAGCTGTAAACCATAAATCTTTTCGAGTTTAAGCATTGTAAGTTTTTTATAACATAGCTATAAAGAAATTGACAAATAGTTAAGGCATCAAAACCACAAAACACATTTTTCTAAGATATCTTTGGAGATATTTTTTGAATTTGCTTGATATAATTTAACTGAATTTATATAATAAGTGTTTGTGTGTGGGTGACAGTGAAATTTTTGGAATTGTTAATTTTACTTTGAGTTTTAAATTATAAATATTTTCTTTTGCAAATAAAAGCTAATATAAAATGCTTTTAAAGGTGATTATTCAGTCAGTACCTACTACTAACAGTAGGCAATATTGCATTATTTGCCAGGCATGCATACTGATAATTCACCTGGCAATTCATTTATATCAAAAACCAATTCAATTTAGAGACATGCTCTCGGAAAATATTGCTCAAATTTGAAGATTCTAAATATCTGGGTTTGAAGATAGATTACAGGTTGAAATTTAACTCTCATGTGAGCTGTCAAACTAGGAAGCTGACTTTTGGTTGCTATAGCGTGAAGATAACTGCAAGGGAATTTGGTCCCATTATTGCACAGACTAAGTAGTTATATTGCCTTGGTGGAATCACATTTAAGGTACTGTAATCCATTCTGGGGTTTCTGTACCCAATATATTTTTCAACCTTTTTTTGTTCTACAAAAAAGAGCTATTTGGTCATTGTGTCTGGCACACCCATGTACTAATTGCAAGCCACTATTCATTGAAAATAAAATCCTCACTCGCCTACTCTTTTTGCTTTGGAAACAGTGTGTACTGTTCACAGACATCTTTCTAATTTCTCAAATGCCAGAAGTTATCAAACACGCCAGGAACATGCTTTATATTTGCCTATTCCTCACTTTAGCTACATAAAGGATTTCATTATTTATATGGGCATTAAAATGTATAACCAGTTGCCATTGAATGTTTGTTGTATTGAGAATTTGAAAATGTTTTGACATAAGTGCAAAAACCTTTCAATTGACCATGCTTTTTATTCTGTTGATAAATATTTTTTGTTTACTCTCGAGTAGCATCTAGTCTGTATTAGGCTTTTAAGATTCTGTAATTTAACCAACAATTGAATTAGTAAAATATTTCTGTCATCATTAAATGTTGCCATCCTTGTGAGTTCTATAAAGTTTTATTGTTTTATTGTATATCTTATAGAATTTAATTTTGTAGGTATGTCTTTCAGGCTTTGTTAATAAGAATTATATATGTTGTTGTTCTTGAACAATAAAGTATGTTATCTATCTATCTATCTATCTATAATTGCTACTATATTGTTGAACTGCTAATGCATTCTCAATCTCATCATCATTTGTTGATACTATGGTAAGTAATGATACCTGCAAATTGTATTGCTTTAACAGAATTTAGATGATGAGAAAAATCATTCATAAATATATCTACTAAAAAAGAGCCCAAGATAGAGCCCTGTGGCACATCTGATGTAAGGTAAAGTGTGCCACATTTTTAAACATTAACCTCCATTAAACCAAGTTGATAAAACCTTGTTCCAGATTCCACAAAACTATGTCTGTTAACCCTAATCCCATAGTATAACAGTTTCTTTTAATAAAGTTGCATGAAACACACATGCTTTTAAGAAGTTACAGAAAAGGCAGATACCAGCTCTCTTTTCTCAAAGGTTCCAACTGTGCCACTAACAAATGCAAGAATGGCATATTTACACAGACAATCTTAAAAACTGAACTGAAACTGTGTGGACAGATGTATCCTATTTTTCCTATAAAATTTTACTAATTGAGCTGCAAATGGCTTGGAAACTATAGGTATTGTTGCAATGACTTAATAGTTATCCATTTCATGTCGGTCTCAGGATCATTTTAACTTAGATGAGCTAATATTTAATTTACATGTTATAGCTCCAACTTCTGTTTTATAATAGAAAACCAGCTTTTTTGTGTATTGATGATATGGTTTTCAACAATTTGAATTGGTTTTTGGTAAAGGAAGGGTTTTACTGATTTTACTAGATATTTTTAGAAAACAAGTATTACAGTATACATTTTAGGTTAGGTATTTTAAAACATTTTAATATTCATTGAAAAATTGTGGTATTGCTCTTTTTTTATTGTTTGATGTAATAATTTTTAAAAATACGATTGTTTTCATATTTTTTTAAGCTCTGTTTATTGTGACATTTATTGTACAAGTAACATTGCTTGGTGCATCTGTGCTTAAAAATTTATTTTGTATTATTTTGATGAATGCTATGCTGTTTCTAATAGTTTTCAAGTTCATTATGGTATCATTTTTTTTCTTATTGTTGAAGTGAAGAACCATAAGTGGAGGACCTTCCAGATGTTGGAGAGTGGGGCATGTCTAATCAATGTTGTTTTCAATGTTGATAAGACTGTCATTTTGGGTTTTATGTGTGATGTGCAAGGCCTTGGACTTTAGTGCCAAAATTTCTTCTGGTTGTTCTTTAGTCAGGGGAGAAAAACAACTATTATTATATTTTACCAAGAGCCAAGACATCTTGAAAATTGGCAATGCAACATATTTTAAATAGTTTCTTCTTTTATTATTTTTATGCTTACCCTATCTAAATCTGCAAGATGGCTCAAAAATTAACAATTACTTCTCCATCCAAATTGATGTGGAACTTCAAATAAATTAAATATTAGTTTTCCAGTACTACATTATCTTCCTTAAATAACATTTTTAAATTTTTGATCATTACAAAATATGATGTGTTCTAAGTCTTTTGCACCAATTAAATAATAATGTATGGGCATTGATGATATTAGTTATGATATCCTTGCATTTAGCATACATTTTTTTGCTTCTGTGATAGCAAGTACTTTCATTATCTGCTTACAGAATTGTGGATATCCTTTCATGTGGAAAAAGACTTTAGTAAAGTTATTACCCAAAACTATACATATTAGTAGGGTCAGTCCGGACTTAGCGCTTGTCATATTACATGACTTACTAAGGTTAATAGTAGCATATCTAAAAACATGGATAAATAAGAGGTTTCCTCTCTTGTATGTACTTTTAGATTACAATAAGGTATTTGACCTTGTTAACCATGATATGATGCTGATTACCAAGCTTTACTTCTTTTTACAGTTTTAATCTTCTCCCCAAGATGCTAGCTTCGTTAGCAAAACACGTGTCGAGAATAAAATAAAGATTAGTAGTAAAACTGTTTTGTGATTTAAGTGTCACACTAAAGGCTCCAACCATAGAACTGTTTTAATGTTATCATATATTTATTTATTTATCAATGGGCTTAACCCAATATTGTAACAAAGAAATGAGAATGCTGATTGACCAACCTAACAGTTCTTGCAAAAAAGGAATTATGACTATAATAAATAAGTCTAAAACAGACTAATGTTTGTGATGAGTTTCTAGACATTTTAAACTTAAGGATAAATCTATTTGTTGGTAATTAATTTCATATACAGGGTAGGGTAGCGCACCGAAAACTTTTTACCCCAAATTTCTCCAAAATTTCCTAAAAAATCAAAAAACACTTTAGTTGTAGAAGTTGCAGTTTTGGGTCATATGACAATCGATTCCACACTCAATACAAGGAAAGTAAGTGAAATATCAGATGTTTGACATAGAGGATTTAAAAAAAAACATAGGTTTCATTCCTACAAAATTAAATTAGTGCAGAAACTTAACGAGGTTGTGTTGATAATGACCGCCGTTTACAGTTTTTGCGAAACTATGAGTAAACGAATAATTGGAAACCCAGAACTTATTTTTAATGTTTGTTTTTCTGATGAATGCAGCGAATCCAGGTATTGTGAACATACATAATTCCATATATTTATCGGATTTACTTGCGTGGGGCATAAAATAAAGACTGTTACTAATTACTAAACTGTTTTATTGAAAAAGAAAAGACACCAAAAAGCGCCCCAAAACGAACCGTATTATGTAAACTAAACTGCTAAGAGACTAAGAGAGACCCGACGTTAACCTCACATTTTATTACAAAACATGTGTCATTAAAAATAACTTTTGAGTACTAGTAGCGTCATCTCTTGAATGGTATACTAAACTTAACACACTAGCAAACTGTAATATTATTTACCATTGTATTCTAACACCCCCCCTCAATGGTAAATCCCTTATTCTAACCCTAACATATTCCTAAACTTACAAAATAAATCATTTCCAAGTGGTTTTGTCATAACATCAGCTAACTGCAGATTACTAGGTATATATTTAATGTTGACAACCCCATCGTTTACCTTTTCTCTAACAAAATGAAATTTAATGTCTATATGTTTTAAACGTTTATGAAATTCAGGGTTTTTAGTAAGTTTAATAGCGCCCTGATTATCTTCATAGATAATTACACAAACAAAGCCGTTTAGGATCTTAAAGTCATTTAAAATATTTCTTAACCAGCACGCTTCACTTACAGCTAACGCTAATGAGACATACTCTGCCTCAGTCGATGAAAGAGCCACGTTACACTGCTTTCGCGACGACCATGAAACCGCACAGTTAAAAATTCTAAAGACATAACCTGAAGTTGACTTTCTGTCCAGTTTATCACCGGCCCAATCCGCGTCCGCGTACCCAACAACGATGTCACTTTTATCAGTCACTGATTTTCTTTTATATACTAAACTATAATCTAAAGTACCCTGAATGTATCGCATTACCCTTTTAAGCGCCTGATATAAATCTAAAGAAGCACAAGATTGATATCTACTTAAGATACTTATACAAAGACATAAGTCAGGTCTTGTGCAAAGCATGGCGTACATTATCGACCCTATTAACATTCTACATTTATGTTCGATTTCGGTACTCTCAGGACAATCTCTTTTTAAAACATCATGGCTAAAATTCAAGTCCATCGGAGTTTTACAAGGCTTGCAGTCTTGCATACCAAACTTTTTAAGAACGCCTCGTAAATATTTACTTTGATTTAAAAACATTTTGCCCTCAAGAACATCATGATTCACCTTAATTCCTAAAAAGTTACTAAGTCTACCCAAATCCTTCATTTCATAACTCTCTTTTAACCTGCATTTAAGATTTTCAATCTCATTAAAATCATTTCCCGATAATAAAAGATCATCCACGTATATTAGCAAAAACACCTTAGACTTTTCAGTAATTTTAGTGTATAAACAGTATTCAAATTCAGATCTCTTGAAATTTAAAGCCAACATAAAATTATGAAACTTTAAGTTCCAATTTTTCGGAGAACTCTTTAAACCATATAAAGACTTTTTAAGTTTGCAAATTTTTCCCTCATTATCTTTAAATCCCTTTGGTAATTCTATAAATACATCATCATTGATATCCCCAAAAAGGAAAGCACTGCAAACATCTAACTGAAAAATTTGCATCTTATACTCATTACACATAGCTAGAAACACTCTTATGGAGTTTAACTTAGCAACAGGACTATAAATGTTATCTAAAGACATGCCTTCAGTTTGTTGAAAACCCTTAGCAACAAGTCTCGCCTTATACCTCACAATATTTCCAGCATCGTCTTCTTTGCGTGTAAACACCCACCTGCACTGGATAGTCTTTTTGCCAGCACTGTCTTCAACCACATGCCACGTACTGTTCTTCTCTAAGGACTTGATCTCCTCGTCTATAGCTCTGGTCCACTCTGCAGCATCACTTCCACCCATGGCTGCCTCATATGTCACAGGTTCACCCTCAACAATACAAGCTGCAGCGCCTAGTATGTAGTCATTGGTCAGACCCTGTGGTGGACGAATCACTCTCCTCAAGTTATATCTGCCTTGCCCATCTCTGACTCGCTCTCGCTGCGCCTCACTGTCTCCCTCTTCAGTAATTGAGTCCTCGGTTGAGTCATACTCTGAATTTTCAAGCTCAAATTCAGCTACTTCAGGTTCTTGGCCACCATTTTCCTGAGGCTCCTCTTCAACATCACTATATGGAACTTCTAACATAGGGGGCTTGGGTAACTCACTAGTAGGGATCTTGGTTGGTGTTTCTTTGACATCTGTAGAAAGATCTGGTAAAAAGATTACATCTCTGTAAATTTCAACTTTTTTTCTATGAGGAAAAAATATTCTGAAGCCCTTAACATCATGACAATACCCAACAAATATACCAACTTCATTCTTAGCATCCCACTTTAATCTTTTCACCTTTGGAACATGAACAGACACTCGACTACCAAAAATGTGAAATTTTGACAGCTTACATTTTTGTTTCGACCACAACTCACATGGTGATTTGTCTTTTATGTATGTGCTGCCTGACATATTGAGCACATATACTGCACAATTTAAAGCTTCAGCCCATAATTCCTTCTGACCTCCATTTAATAGAGTTCTAGCTGCCTCAACTAGAGTTCGCATCTCTCTCTCAGCACGACCATTTTGCTCAGGGGTGTACACAACTGACCTCTGATGTATAACACCCTTACATCTCAAAACTTCAGAAAGGGGATGGTTTATAAACTCCAAACCATTGTCCGATCTCAGCACCTTCAACTTACACTCGGTAGAGTTCTCAGCCACAGCCATAAAGTCCTCAATGCATCTTTTGACCTCATCTTTATGTTTTAAAAAATAAACAAACCTATATGATGAAAAATCATCCTTCAACAACAAAAAGTACCTGGAACCACCCAAAGATGTCACCTCCATGGGACCACAAACGTCAGCATGAACTAGTTCCAAAGGTTTGGTAGCTCTAGAGCTGCTTTTAACATAAGGAAATTTATGTTGCTTACCCGCCAAGCACTGCTCACACAATTCTTTATCTGCAACATAAGGAATGTTGTGCCTCTTGAGTAGATTCTTTACATGTCCATAGCTTTGATGCACCAATTTCCTATGCCAGCTACTCAAACTTTCCACACTTTTGGCCTGATGACACTCTACAAAGTTACTTGTACCCCTATTTGCACCTACAAATATCAACTTGTACATATTATTGTCTCTGGTTGCGACAACACAAACATTATTGTCCTTGTTAACAATTTTGCACCCTTTATCATCTGAGACCATCTTAAAGCCCTTGTCCAAAGCACGACCCACAGAAAAAAGATTGAATTTTAGCTGCGGTACATAAAACACCTCATTTAATGTAATTTCTCTCCATATATTTCCTGTATAAGCTTGAACTCTTATAATTCCAATGCCTTTAACCTCCAAAAGATCACCATTGCCAACTCTCACTTTCTGGCTACTTTTAAGTTCTCTCAGAGTCTCAAACATGCTTATATCTTTACACATATGCTCACTAGCCCCTGTGTCGAGACACCAATCTTCACATACCTCGGTTTTGGAGTCACCAACTAAAGCAACTGGCTGGTCACCATCCTTTTTGCCATTTTGATTCTTATTCTTCCGGTGCCAACAATTTTCTATCTTATGGCCTGGTTTTTGACAGAAAAAACATTTCCTTGAATCACTTTTCTTTTTACTTGGGCACTCCCTTGCCATGTGACCAACTTTATTGCACGTAAAACATTTCCTGGCTTCGTTTCCTTTAAGTTTTATTTTACTAAAACCAGCAGCTAAGGCTGTATGCTCCTCTGTGGACTTATACCTGTCTTCCTCAACCAACAACCTTGAGGTAAGCTCTGCCAATGTTTGACTCTCTTCTGGTACAGACTCCCAAGCACTTCTAAAATGCTTAAATCTGTCCGGAAGGGACATTAACACCTTTGTAATAATCATTCTATCTGACAAAGCTTCCCCGGCTTGTTTCAATTTAGTCTTTAGCTCTTCAATTTGTGAAATGAAATCAGAAACAGTCATACTGTCACTAAAAGACATATTGAAAAATCTTTGTTGAAGTAAATGTATGCTTACTTGAGATTCTCTCTCGAATACTGCCTTCAACTTTGTCCACATCTCACAAGAGGTTTCACATGATAGCAGATGTGTTAACGGGCCTTGGTCAACCCTCAATACAATAAGCTCCTGTGCCTTGGCATCCTTGCTTAGCCAACTTTCCAGCTCATCCCCAGAGGCTGGTTTCTGTTTTTCACCACTTACAATCTCATAAAGCCCTCTGCCTTTTAACATCACCCGAATCTGGAACTCCCACAGAACCCAGTTTTCATTGCCACATAATTTGACCGTTGCACTTTGCTCTTTCTCCATGACTATTTACTTTGAACACGACACAACAACCGCCCTTGAAACCAACAGCAAAGACGTACTTTTTATCGACAACTCGAAACTGCCAAACTACCGGCTCGCGCACTTTTTTAACTAATTCACAACGACCAGTCTTAATTTCCGGCGATCCGCGATACCTGGGCCCATAACCACTTGCGTGGGGCATAAAATAAAGACTGTTACTAATTACTAAACTGTTTTATTGAAAAAGAAAAGACACCAAAAAGCGCCCCAAAACGAACCGTATTATGTAAACTAAACTGCTAAGAGACTAAGAGAGACCCGACGTTAACCTCACATTTTATTACAAAACATGTGTCATTAAAAATAACTTTTGAGTACTAGTAGCGTCATCTCTTGAATGGTATACTAAACTTAACACACTAGCAAACTGTAATATTATTTACCATTGTATTCTAACAGATTTCAACCCTAGATTAATTAGGGAAGTACATACTCAATATCTCGAAAAATTAAATATAAGGACTGGAATTTTCGGGAACCGCATTATTGGGCCATACAGGCGTTTTTACTTGGAAATTTAACTGGGGAAACTTTCCTTGAGGTACTGGAAACGACTATTGAGCCAGCTTTAGTTACTGCCATTGAGGAAGATAATTTTCATAGGAAGAGTGCCATCGGCCTGAAAATTTAATTTTTTAGCAAGACGGAGCACCTCCGTATTATGCGTTTCCTGCAAGGCAATTTTTGATAACGAATAGTGCACGAGTGCCAACAAATTATACCTGAAATGTTACATAATGTGCGCGAGCATTTCGAACAGTGTCTCTAATTTTCTATAGAAGTTGGAGGAGAAATATAAATATAAGACCATTTTTATTGGTAATTTAATTTTTTATCTGATTTACTTAAGGTGTCATGTATCTCTTGCAATTTCAGTTTTCGATTAGAAAAAATAATTTTGTGCACTGTTTTGACATTTTCTTGCATGACAACCTTTTTTGAGCGACCAGAGCGTGCACTATCGTCGGTGCTTGTATGGACTCATTTAAATTCGCCAAACCATTTTCACCCGTTGACTGTGATGGGCCAGAGTTCGAATAACACTTCTCAAGCCTTTGCAATGCTGTTGTTTTTTTCCCATTAAGTAGCAGTAATAAATAAACTTACGAAACTGATTCGAATCCATCTGTTTCATAGTTGCCAGGCATTATTATCTTTTATGCGCCAGTTTTGATATTACAACGCACCACCAAAGCGCCACCTTATGAATAGTCTATATCATTTATAAGTAATGTAATGAGAAGGGCATAAATCAAGAAATCCGTTCCTCAGTTCGGGCTAGTTCGACCAGTTTCGTGCGGTATTTTATTATATTATACTTGTTTCCTTTCGTGAAAAATATTTAGGTTAAAAGAATAGTTAAAGATATTTGATTTAAATAGACATAAACACACCGGTCGACCGCACGAAAAGTTGGGTAGGTGTTTATATCGAATATATTCCTTGGAACTTGCTCAAAAGAGAACAATTCAAATAATATTCTATTTAAATCCAGCATGTCCAGTTATACATCACAATCCAAACATTTCAAAATCATGTACAGGGTGGCCAACTAAAATGCTAGGTACTGTATCTCGGAATGTACTTATCGCAGAGGCTTGCAGTAAAAAATATTAACTAATTTAAATAACCTGGAAAATATTTTTAAGTTTCTAAAATAACCGCTAGGGGGGCCTAATTGCGATCTTGAATCTAAAAAAGTAAAGTTTTCGTGAATTTTAATATATTAACCTAACAAAAAAAATACTTGATCTTTAAAGTAGAGAACAAACTGAAACTTTTTTGTTGTGGGGGGTATAAAAAGAGCCATTTTAGGCTTTATCTATTTTAGTATTTGAAGTTTTGTTAGTTCAAAAAATTAAATCAAAAAATTAATTTATTGCTATGATTTATTTTTCATGAAAAAATAGCTAAATGATGCCCAAATAGGCTCGCAAAAACCGCATCTCGATATCTTATTTCCTAACCTAAATCTTAGGCCAAAGAAAATTTTATACGAATGTTAAAATTAAATTTTCTTTTCAATTAATTTGTGGCCCCGAAAAAGACCGATTTAAAAGAAAGATGTTAATGGCTCCGTAGCTGTTAAAAATGTTGAGCATTAAGCTCTATACATTCTTGATCTTCAATTTCGCCTCTGGGTATATTCCTAATTGCATTGCGAATTCGGTTTTTCATAATATCTTCTCTGGTCGTAGGTTGACTCTGAAACGCTATGTCCTTTATTCGACCTCATAAATAAAAATCAAGACAAGTTAAATCTGGTGATTGTGGAGGCCATGGAAAGAGACTTCCTCTTCCAATCGACCGCTGTTGAAAAACTGTATTAATGTGATCTCGCACAGCAATCGCAATATGTGCGAGGCAACTGCAAAAAATATGTTTTGCCGCAATTCCAATGCCACATCTTCCAGCAACAATAGCAATTGATTGGTCAAAAAGTTAAGACAATGGTGCCATTTAAAATCTTTTTTGCTCGAAAAAGTTTGGTCCAATAAATCTGCTTCTCAGCATACCACACCACAGATTTAAGCTCCAACGACCTTGGTGCTGAACTTCACGCAACCAATGCAGTTTTTGCAGACCAGTAATGCATATTGTGAAGATTGACTCTACCGTCGCTATTAAAGCTTCTATTTTCCCGAATCATACCCAACATCCAACGACAATAGTCCAACCTCCGATCGAAGTCTTTCTCTTTTAATGCCTAATGCAAAAAGACTTGATATAGGTGCATTCTAAAATTAATTAAAATTACTAGTAAAAATTAACGTAAATATTAGATAAATTCAAATAAGTCAGTATATTGTGACGGTCATTTAAACGTATCTATGTTCTTTCAAAATATTTTGAACCGTTGTTCACGATATGCCAAACTCAAGGGTCGTGTGCTAACATGAGAATTTCCTTGAATGTACCTCAGTACGTAGTTAATATTTCAATTCGTTGCCGTTGAAATGTAGGCCGAAAACTGCCATTAAGCTATGCGCTCGTAAGTCAGACACTAATCGGGCAAAAGGTCTCATATCGCAAGGGCGCCGACTTGAATATCGAGCCGCGTAAACTCCTTTTCCTACTGCGGCATTCTGAAGATATTCAGAATAAACCGCAAGCAAATCCACAGTTTCATCGTTCGTAAAACGCATTATTACAACAAAAAGTAAGCGAAACTACTGACAGTTTGAGGTATATTTATGTTTTGATTAAATTATTTTTTCCATGGCATGTTAATTTTCCAAAAAAAAATTAAGAGTAGGATTTTCGTTTAAAATATTCTTTGGCCGAAATTTTAGGTTAGGAAAAAAAATTTTTTTCTTAAAAAAAAAAATCATACCAATGCATTTATTTTTTTTGAGAAAATTTACAATTTCTGTCGGAATGTTTAACAAAGCCCTCTGGCGGCGAAATATGGGAAACTAACAAAACTTCCAATATCAAAACACTTAAAAGCCCAATTCTAAGATACATGGTGTTTTTTACGAAAACCTTTGAGTACCCCCCACCACTTTATTTTCAGAGATACAGCAAAAACTGTCCAACAAAAAAGTTTCAGATTGTCATCTATTTTAAAGATCAAGTATTTCTTAGTTAGGTTAATATATCGAAACTCACAAAAACTCTACTTTTTTTAGATTCAAGATCGCAATTACCGGTTATTATTATCGGTTATTTAAGAAACTTAAAAATATTTTCTTGGTTATTCTCTTGGCCATTTTAGAAATATTATTTAGCGCAAGCCTCTGCTTAGATAGAACAAGGTCATTGGACAAGCAATGCCATTGCTATTGGAGCTACGTATACAATAGCATTGTCATTGCTGAGTAGGTCAGATAATTTATTCAAAATTAATTATTGATCAGCAGAAAAAGTTAGCAGATAATTTATCGTAGCAAAGTTCAGACTTGTATAGTAAATAAAAAATGGGAATGATAGAGAAATTAATATAATTTAATCATTTAGGATTTATTAAGGAAAAAAAGAAAGTCATTTTGTAAGTTTGTCTACTTGCATACATATGTATGTAAGTGTATGTTATTTGTTTTGATTTTTTTTCTACATTAGAACTAGTATTTAGATTATATATTTTATATAAATTAATATAGCTATTTGGTTAAATTAACATTATTATTTAATATAACAGTAAATATTGGAATATAAGCCTTGACTTAAAAAGGCAGGAAGGCGTACTATTATTTTAAGACAGTTTGGAAATTTAAACTGCATAACAAGAAAAAAAGTTTTTTACTTTAATAATGACCAATATTAATATATATTTTTTTACAGCTAAAGTCTATGGTTAAAAAAGTTATGAACACGTCAAAGTTTCCCGCACTGTGGGACTTTTTATTAAAATCTTTACAAGAGTCGTCCAAACATCATGATGAGCGACATCAAATCGTACTGGCCGTTTTAAACGAATTGGAAGAAAAGGATGAATTGAACTCTCATATTACATCTGCCATAATTCAAAGAGTTTGCATGGACCTGACTAAATATAAAATGGGACATCTTGTTGATTTGTGCAACTTTTGTTTGAAAGCCATTAGGTCAAAAACTCATTCTAATATGAGGTAAGTTAAACTAAAAAGAAAATCTTACATTAAACATTAGCAAAAATTATATACCCATCTCTCTATACTTCATGGATACAATCTGGCGTCCATAAGAAGAGTTGTTTATAGTCGCTTCAAGACGAAACGTCGTATCATTAATTTTAACATCATGTAAGACAAAAATAATTAAAACATAATTTGCTATACATCTTTAAATAACGCCAGAATACAATTTTTTGCCTTTTTCGCAACTATTCGGATGTTTTTTTTTAAATACATTTTATTAAGCACCAAATTACGCAACTTCTGGTCCAAATCAATGGTCATCCCTCGATTTTGGGACAGCCTACACACAACAAATTTAAAAACCCTTAAAAATTAAGGGTTTTGGCTTATACTTTGTAACTCTGGCTTGGACTTATTCGGCGGAAGATACCTATATAGGGTGGTCGGTAATGAATGCGCCAAAAAGCAATTCTAGGTTAAACTTCTTAAAATATCGTTGTTGAGCCAATCTTGTAAAATGTGGCACATAAATAAGATACAGGGTGTTAAAATTTCGAATCTGTGCAGTGCAATTTGCATTTATTAATATCAATAAATGATCAAAAAGAGAATCCATTGGATGAAATTTTTATGTTTTGTCATGGAATTCTTAATGGGCATAATAACAGGCATTAGAATCAAGAAAATCCTCATGTTATTCTTGAACGTCGACGGCAAGGAAGGTTCGGGCTTGGCGTTGTATGTTTCATTTTGGGTGGGTAACTAGTTTTTGGAATGTTTGAAGGGGTGCTAACATCAGATCGGGTATTTAAACATACTACAAGAAGTCCTTCCTGAGGTTTTTGAAAATGTCCCTTAGGCAAATTTCAAGAATATGTATTTTTAACAAGATGATGTACTAGGACACAATGCTAATATTATTCGTTCATTCCTAGAAATTTCATTTCCGCAAATAGTGTATCGAATCAAAACATTCCCAATGATTCCTGTCCAGATAATTATTGATTGGAACTTATAATGATGATGAGAATAACAGCGATTTTCATCAGCCCATACATGCGAGTTATGTAAATTCACAATACAATTTTTAGTAAACTTTGCTTCATCGATAAAAAGAATAATGGTAATGAAGTTTGGATTAGTTCGCTGCTGATCTAGTAGCCAGTTCGCGAACTGTATTCTACGGGGAAAATCTTTAGGAGTTATTTTATGCACTTTTGTAGATGATATGGGTATAACAGCTTGAAGTCCTTTATGTATTATTGTTTTTGGTGTGTTAAGAAGAGCGGCTAGTTTTCGAATGCTCGTTGAAGGAGGTAATATCAGCTACAGCATCCAAATTATTTTCCTCCAATTGCACCGTAAGTACTGTTTTTCTCTGACCAGCATCAGAAGTTTTTTCCCAAAACTTCCAAAATTATAATAAAGAAAGTCAATAATATCACCTTAATAAGTGGACCAGTTTTCCTTAGATGTTGGTCAATTCGTTGAAATGTCTTTTGATTTGAAATAGTGCGATTAGGAAATCTGTCTTCATACAACCTTTTTGCTTCCAATTCATTGGAAGACGAAAGACCATACATAGGATGCATATTTACATACTCAATAATCGTGAATTGCGTATTTCGACTTAATTCAAATTAAATTCACCAAGAAATACCAAAATCAATAAATTATCGAAAAAAAGGATCAATGTATCAACAACGTGAAAGATGGCAAGTTTTGAAAGATAAGTATTTGTTTAATGTGTACCATAGAAACGTTTGCAAGAATGGTGCGTTTAGAAAAACAAAAATGCCGATAAAAAAGTAAACACATTTTCGTTTACATCCTTTTTCAGGTTGTTTTTTTAAACAACCACACTGCATTTTTAAAATTATGTATTTTTCAGATTAAACAACTTAAAATGAAACTTCTGTGTTGTTTGAATAACTGTCGCATCGCTGAAAAAAATAACATATTATAGTTCATTTTATTTAAAATAAAAGAGTGATTTCTTAATTTTCTTTTCTCTAAAACAGTTCATTTTAACCATGAACAAGAGTGCCTTTTCTTTAGTTTAAGGTTCAAGCTATCCATATTTATTATTTCTTTATCATATAGGGTGCTGAAAATTTAAGCTATATAACGTACATTTACCAGTCCCCCCTGGTAAAATAAATAAGGTAAATGTGTTTTAAGGACTTCGTTTTAAGAGGTCCATAGTATATATACGTATTTTCGTAGGGAGGGCCTATAGACAAATTTAGGAAAGTTTCATATTATTTTTTATATTTTCTATCTGAATCTAAGAGATTTCCCTCATTTTCCGGAACACCGTGTATATTATAAATACTGTTTTGCTTAATATAGCATAACGCACGTAAGTTCACTATGAATTTGTCTGAGTAATCTTCTAAGCTATTTGAAAAATAAGTTTCTTTATTCCTTTAGACTTTGAGCCATAATATTAGATCTGAAAACAAGTTTTAACTACACTATCCCATCCTCTAGTAAAATCATACCAAAAGAATTTTGGTGTTCCTTAAAGACGTGCTAATATTTAAGGCGGCGATTCCTGGACCCATATTTCAAGAAAAAAAGTTCTTATGAACATATGTCCTAAACGTCTTAACTTTTGAGATACAGGGTCTTAAAGCTTAAAAAAAAATCAGTTTTTTAATAATAATTTAAACAATATTGTAGACATTTTTATGAAATTTGATACATGTATTCTATGCATCAATATAGATTTTTTGATGTGCAAAAATATTTTTTTCCGAAAATCGATAAGAAATAATAACATTTTTGACAACATATTTGAAAGAAAAATTCAATATTTCCTCCAACTTGATTGTTGCGTGGCAACCAAAAATAACAGTAAGGAAATATTCATTTCTGTACTGTAAGGAAATGTTATTTCCATACAGTAAACTTTAGAACAAATGCGAACAGGTTTTTTCCTAAACAATTTTATTTTTAAAACTTTCAGCACAAACAAGGTTAATATTATATTTTAAAATTATTACTTATTATTTGTTATATTCACTGTTATTTCAAAATTAGTACAAGTATTGAAAACTGGAAGAACTTGGGAACTAATAGCATTATTTTGTTGAATATTTTCCTAACTAATATTTGGCGTTACTGCAGTATTAGAAATATTAGATTTACTTTCTTGATTTTTTTCTGCTGTGAAAATTTTATTTTCCGAAAATCGATAAGAAATAATAACATTTTTGACAACATATTTGAAAGAAAAAGTCAATATTTCCTCCAACTTGATTGTTGCCTGGCAACCGAAAATAACAGTAAGGAAATATTCATTTCTGTACTGTAAGGAAATGTTATTTCCATACAGTAAACCTTAGAACATAAATGCGAACAGACTTTTTCCTAAACAATTTTATTTTTAAAACTTTCAGCACAAACAAGGTTAACATTATATTTTAAAATTATTACTTATTATTTGTTATATTTACTGTTATTTGACAATTAGTACAAGTATTGAAAACTGGAAGAACTTGGGAACTAATAGCATTGTTTTGTTGAATATTTTCCAAACTAATAATTTTATTTGTATGACAATAACTATTACTATAAATGATCTTGATCTATTGGTTTTTGAATCCGGTATGGTAACTAAAAGTTTAGATCGTAGGTCTTGTATATCTTGTACAGTCATTTTAACCAGCTCGTCCATTCTGCAAGCTCCGGAAATTCCAAATATTACAGCTACCTACAACAATAAATAAGCATGTAAAGAATCCAAATATAATTTGAAGTTTTGTAAGTTACCTTAATCATTAAATATTCCTTATCTGGAGCTTCCTGAATAAATTTGTTTATTTCTTCTTTAGTTAAAATCTTGGATTTTTTTGGCTTATAGGCATGTGCTTGTTTCAGGAATGCCCGAAGTTTTGAATATTCAGATATATCCACATCATGTCTAATTGCAAGGGTTGCCTTCAGCATTGAACAATTGGCCCATAAAGTTGAAGAATTCATCTTGGAACCAAGCTCCAAGAAGTATGCCATTACAACATTTTCCGAGAAAGAAGTTACATTTTTATTCGTACGGTAGTCCATGAAGCGGTTGTATACATAGTTATACTTATTTCTAGATTTTACTGGTAACAATTCCAATGATGCAGCATTTACTGCCTCTGTGAGTTCTGGGGGGGTTCCAGAAATGGAACAGTCATCATCACTCATCATTTTACACGTTACTTTGGCTTTTTAAAACGTTAAAATATCAACACTTTGGAAAGACGCCACAAATAAACTTTTCACTCGTCAAGTTTGACAATTTAAAATTATGTACTTCGTTTCCATAGTTACGAAACAATGTTTCATGGCTTCTTTTATTTAAGGGAAAAATAATAATGTTGATTTGAAATTTTTAACATGATTAGTAATAATTTACCGTAATTTTAATGATTCCCGATTTTCGGAAAAATAGTATGTAGACCTCGTAGGAAAAGCCACATTATTATCATGAATATTATCATATTTCCGTCAGTGGCGCTCCTACAGGTCTACTATTGAATATTTTTAGTGAAAAAAATACTACGTCACCGCTTTTTCTTAAAATAAAAATTATTTTTAAAATCCTCCAATCACTTCTTAGCAAATTTGATCTCTTGGCTTTTTTCGTCCGACGTATGGTTTTCGCTTAAAAAAATAAACACAATTTTACTTCCCTAAAAATCTGATGCGGTGTGAAAATGTTTTTTCGTTGATTGCAAGCAAATTAAGGGATCAGATTTATTACAAGAAGTATGAAAAGTTACAAAATTTAAGACATACTCATGTTTTTAACGCGTTTAAAAAGTAAATGGGAGTAAAAAAGTGCCGTAACGCGTCTTTATTTAACGCAATTAAAGTCGCGGAGTCGCCTATATATGTTTCTTATTGCTTGCTATGGGCAACAAGCTGTGATTTTAAATCTCAAATTGTTAAAAATTATTACAGCGCGTCATTTATTTGATTTTTAACTGTTTATTGAAGTTATTTCGTTTCCACGCTATTTTTCTGAATATCAGTAATGGCAAATTATACCAATGAAGAAATGGCAGCAATGCATTTCTTCATTGTATCGTATAAGGCCTCGCCGATTATAACGCAACAGAAGCCAGACGTATTTATCAGGAAAGGTATCCAAATCGTGTGCTACCAGATCTTTTATATCTTCGTATCTTTTCAAATATTTATCGTCGACTTAGGGAAACTGATTGTTTCAAGAAAGGTATTCCGGAAGGTAGGCCTCGAACTGTCAGAACTCCTGAAATTGAGAACGCGGTGTGCTTGTAACACCGCGTTCTCAATTTCGAAGAACATCCTTAGACGAGAACGAGGAAAATCGCTAGAACTGCATATCTGTCATCAAATTGTTTGGCGCATTTTGGTTGATTTTTGATTATACCCATACCATATTTTATTATACTAAATCCGCAGTTTGAGTCACAGATTTTGTTCACAAACGAAGCAAATGTTTGTCGGAAGGCTGTTCAAAATTTTCACAATAATCATTTGGGAGCTAAAGAAAACCCCAAACTGCCCAAACATTAAAATTTTCCGTTAATGTTTGGGCAGGAATTATTTATTACCTAATAGGCCCATTTTTTCTACCAGGGCGCCGTGATGGTCGGTCATATTTACAGTTTCTCGAAAAAGAACTGCCTGTGCTTCTTGGAGATGTGCCACTTCTGTTAAAATATCGAATATGGTACATGCACGATGGTGCCCATATTCATTTTAGTTTAATTGTCCGAAACCATTTAAATACCGTTTATCCGAATCGATGGATCGGTCGCGGAGGACCACAACAATGGCCAGCAAGATTCCTTGATCTCAATAGGCTTAGATTTATTTTTATGGGGACACCTTAAAACTCTAGTTTATAAAACTCCCATAAATACTCTTATTAAGAGACCGAATAGTTGCCTCGTGTGAAACTATGTGAAACTATACGTCGGGAATATTTGAACGTGTGCGTAATTCAATGCGTAGACGAGCGGAAGCATGCCTACTTGGTGTGCCATTTTCAACAATTTTTGTAATAAGTGTAATTAGGATAAAATACATTTGAGCCGTTCAATTAAGGTTAGTTTCATAAAATTAAATAAAACTGGTTTTTTTGCACTTAAAACCCTGTTGTTTTCAAAGTAAAATTAGGTAGGTATTTCTAAACCAATTGCCATTTGATATTAATCATAGCTCAAAAAAGAAAAGCAACTTTTAATGGTATTTAACAACAATAACTTACTTTTTAAGACAACAGCTATTGCCATCATCGATGTTTATGTATATCATTAGTACATCATTTATTCATGCATAACCAGATAAAGAAAAATTTGACATTTACAACCACAGCTCGTTGCCTATAGCAACGAGCAATAAGAAACATGCATAGGCGACTCCGCGACTTTATTTGCGTTAAATAAAAAGGCGTTACGGCACTTTTTTACTCCCATTTTCTTTTTAAACGTGTTAAAAACATGAGTATTTCTTACATTATTTAACTTTTCATACTTGTAATAAAGCTAATCCCTTAATTTGGTTGCAATCGACGAATAATCATTTTCACACCGCATCAGATTCTTAGGGAAGTAAAATTTTTTTTTTTTAAAGTGAAAACCATGCGTTGCTAAGAAGTAATTGAGAATTTTAAAAATAATTTTTATTTTAACAAATAACAATGGCCTAGTATTTTTTTCACTAAAAAGATTCAATAGAAGACCTGTAGGGACGCCACTGGCAGAGAAAATATTTTTTTGCACACAAAAAATGCGTCTTGATGCATAGAATACATGTGCCAAATTTCATAAAAATGTCTACAATATTGTTTAAGTTATTATTAAAAAACTGATTTTTTTTAACTTAGGGTTAAGATGTTTAGAACATATGTTCATAGGAACTTTTTTTCTTGAAATGGGTCCAGGAATCACCCCCTTAAATATTAGCACGTCTTTGAGGAACACCCTGTATAAGCGTTAAAACTATTGATATAAAATGCAAAACGAAGTTTATTTTAATAGAGCCTTAAAAATGTTTATATTTCCATGCAAGTAAATGACTACCTTTTTCTTAATTTTATTTTTATTATGAGTACTTTTTGTTTCTTGCGGTAGTAAATGGTACAACTTCTATATACTATCACGATCTACGTATGGTTTGCGTATGCCGAGACCTACCTACAGCGAGAGACTTTCAAATGCAAACTTGCTAACTTTTGATAAACGAAAGTTTCGTGGTGATTTAATTTTTACATTCAGAATCCTGTATAATTATTTGGGCTGTGATCTAAACGAACTATTAGAAAGAAATCGGGATATTAGACTTCGCGGTCACACTTTAAAATTAAAAAAACAGATGTATAAAACAAAAACACGTCAAATGTTTTTGCCTAATAGAGTGTTTGATGTTTGGATTTCGTTACCCGTATATGTCATAACTGCTCCTACTGTAAACTGTTTTAAGAATCGTCTGGATAAATTGGACATCAAGTTAGTTCTAGATGTAGTGGAATAATTGTGATTTATGGGTTTGCTAAAATTCCTTTTACAAATGTATTCTGTAGCTGATAGACTATATAGTGAATCAAAATCCAGTAGAGAAGTGAGTTTGAATAACTACCGGGGAAATATTTAAGGCTTACTATAAATTACTCTTGTGAACCATTTTTCTAAATATTTTGGAGCTTCATAAGTGCACTCATATCCTCCACCCCATATCGGTAGCCATAGTTAATTAAGCACTCTACCAGAGTCTTAGTTTCTCAATATTAAAACACTAGATTGATTCTAGTGTTTTAATATTGAGAGAGTCTTTTATGAAGTAATCTTTCACATTACATGGCTAGTGTCGCCATGAAGTAACTATGAGGTCGAATCCCAACCTCGAGCAATTGAACTTGCTAACCTGAAGACCCCCCCATTTGGAAAGAAAGCTAAAACGCAGTTTCTGGGTACCTCTTCAATATAATTATAATCATCCCACGCAGGCCCAGTTTTACAAGAATTGACAATAAAACGTTGCCTTGCTTAGTTTTAAGTTGTAGCGAGTACAAAAATTAATCTAATCCCAAAAGGCAAAGTATTCAAATTACAGGAAAAACAATGCCAATAACAGGCCAGTATCGAAAATGCCAATACGTAAAAATTGATCCTTGAGCGTGGCGTACGTGACCCATGACAAAGATAGAGAGAGAGAAAAACAACCTGATTCCAGTAATTTGTTTAAAATTCAACGCGAAAAACAGCTAACGCCATCTAGGAGTTCTTATTTTTACAATGCCATTAACTAGACATTAGATGTCGCGACCAGTACTATTTATACAATATTAAATTATTACATTATAAAAGCAACCAAAAAAATAAAAATGCTACAATCTGATACATATAATGCTGTCCGTCTTTTTAATGTATATGCCTGTGTTTAGTGATACTTTTTATATTTTTAAAAGAAAATTTAAGAATTTTAACTGTACTTTATCATTATTTTAGAAGGTTAAGAGTAGCTTTAGCTAATCTTTGCCTTCGTAGGCAATAATGGTGTATTCTATTACCTGAATAAGGATACTTAGATTAAGAATTGACATGAAATTATTTAAATTATAATATTTACATGAATAGATAAATAAATAAGATTACATTACATTAAAATTTAAAAGCATGATAAATTTTGTTTATATAATTTTAGACGTTTATATAGACTTTTATTATACTTTTAGCTTTAGTTGGAAGGAGCTTCTCCCAGACATTTTAAGAATCCTTTCTGAACAAGATTTGGTAGAATTTAGCGACCTTGAATACTCCGGGACCGAATTTAAAGCTACAATTATTGATACGCTTTGCATGTATGATTGGAACCCAGACAAAATTACCCAAATAACTGCTATGTTTAGGTAAGTTCATACTGAATTGTGGAGGTATTTTAAGAGATAATTCACATTTTTTTAATTTTTTCTATAATAAAATAAAAAAGGATGTATAATTTTTAATTTACATGTTTTAAGGAACATAATAAAGACGGTTTTTTGTTAATCTTTGCGAAACGACTTAAATAATAATTATTTGAAATTATAACAATTTGTGCTAAATTGTAATCAGGGTGACATAAAGTTAGTGCTGGGCAAAAGATTTTGAGAGAAATTTGCTCTTGCTACTTTTTACCTAAACATGTTTACATAAAAATATGTTCTTGTCTTATTTTTATTGTTTTGGAAAAAAAAATTAAATTAATTGTTTTACAACGTGAACACACATCTTATGTAATATTTATAACCTGGCGTGCCTTAAGAGACGAAGAACACATTTTTTTATACTGCATCTCTTTAATTTACTAAATGGCCTTATTGATGATCCTTTAGTTTTATTTAAACTTTATTTTAATGTGCCAGTATACAATATTCAAAATACGCTAAGTTTTTACCAAGATTCTCAAAAAAATATCGCATTCATAAATTATTAAAATTGCTTTTTTACAGTTCGAATGAATGATAATGTACAAAATATAAATGAAAAATAAAAATTATCAATATTTGCCTAAAAATTGTTAATTTTAAAATTTGCCATATTAAAAAAAAAACATTCAAAACTTTGTTAAAAACGAAGAATAAATATTAAATGTATGGCCAAAGTTTAAAATTTTATCAGCCTGTTATTTTGTAGCATTTTATTTTTCTATTTAATTTAATTTTTATTATAATAAGGCAAATGCTTTATTTATTACTCAACTGAACCATAAAATAGAACTAAAATACATTTTATTGCTCATCTCAATTTATAAGTGCCTTGATTTATGGAAGTCTGCTCTCCTTGCTTTCATTGTCTATGGGTATTTGATTTGGCGTTTGGGTATAGAGGGGGAATGTTTTACTTGTCAGGATCGGTACTGATTTTTTTTTCGACCTTGCCACTGAATACATAAATGTAAATCAGTATGCTTTTCTCCTTCCAATAAAATTTTTCATAGATCCCAGTATTTTATCTATGGATTGAAGAAACAGAAATTGAAAAATTCAATTGCCTTTTAGCGCTTTTGAGTTATAGTTTCTCCGACTTAAAAAGACGTTCGGCTGGTACGGACGTAGCGAGTACCGCCAATACTTTCATGGCAACAGGAGCTAAACCAGGATATACATATATTCATGACATTGCCACAAATCAATGGTTCATTCAAGAGGTTCATTTCCGATGTATCGTTTTCATTAATTCCTACAGCTTCTGTTGTGTTTTTAAGTATTAGTTGCTTATGGTGAATCCATAGATTAAATGTTATTGGATCTGCTTCTGCTAAAAATCAAAAGTCAGGTATATATATGTATATACCTGACTTTTGATTTTTAGCAGAAGCAGATCCAATAACATTACATTGTAAATAGAGAAAAGAAGTAAAACATATATGTAATAACATTATATGTTTTACTTCTTTTCTTTCTACATATTATTTTATCTTAAATTGTTTATTTTCTTCGATGTTTTTTGGTTGGGCCAAATTTGGAGACAATTTTTTCATAGAACCTAGTATGAACGCGACAGCTCTCGCACAATGTAAGGGATTATTGAAGTATAGCTTTTTAAATCGCGGATCAAGTATTGTTGCAGCAGCTAAGAGTCTTATTTGCTCTGCTGTAGCTAACCTTTTCTCTATTTCTGTCGACAAATTATCTTTAAAAATTGTAGCGACATTTCATCTGGATATTTCCAACAAGAGGTATAACGATACTGCTTGTAGTGTATGTGGAATCTGATATTTCACGAGTGGCAGATTCCAAGGGTTGTAGAAGATTGACCACAGCTTCAATTTCTTTTATTTCTATTGCAGATAACATGGTTGGTGCTGAAATTTCAGCGTTAACTATGGTATTAATATGGATTCGTAACTTCAAGAATCGTTCAAGAAAGTATGAAAAACGTTCAGTTTCATCGAGTTATAGTGTCCTGTTTAAGTATTAACTGATGTTCGCCACTTTCGTCTTTTTGTGCTTTTCGTAATGCATCACTTGCTGTGACGCTTTGCTTGAACCATTTTACTATATCTTTTACTTTTTTGATAATTTCGCATAATTCAGCACTCTGTTCAATTGCTTTTGTAACTACTAAATTTAATATGTGTGCAAAACAAATGATGTGTCTTTGTTTACCGAAAGTGATGTCTATGGCTGTCACCATGTTAGCTGCACCATCAGTCACAACACAAGATATTTTTTCATCTGGTACATTTCATTTTTGACACAACCTCTTTAACATTTCCGCAATATATTCAGAGGTATGACGTTCAGTTAACTCATAAATTCCCAAAATTGTTTCTAAAATCTTATTCCCTTCAAGAAAATGTAACATAACACCAAGGAAACCCTTTTAGATTTCATAGTTTCCGTCCCAATATCCATTGTAATAGTGAAATTTTCCGCTCTTTCAATTTTTTGTCGAAAGATACTCGTGATTGCCGTGTACTTTTCATCAAGTAGATTGCCAACAGTTTTTCGTGATGGTATCTGATATTGGGCAAATTGTGCACATAAGCTGCAAAAATCCTTCATTTTCAACTAAAGTCGAAATTATACCCATTTGTAATGACGTCATTTTTGTTTATCTTTGTTTAGCATATTCCAAACAGCGGCGACAACAAACTTTGGAAAAAAATTGGTGTCTGATGATTATTCATCTTTTATATACTAGGTTATGTGAAATATCACTGTCAATTAAAAATATTGGTTTGTCAACTTGTTCTTGAAAGTTATTTCGAAAAGTGTTAGATATTGCCTAAAAAAAGATATAATAGGTATAATGAACAATCGCAGCTGATGATTTTAAATATATTGGCTTTTTTTCAACTGGAAAAGGAACAAGTCCGAAACGGAATTGCACTTCAAATTGAGAATGTGATACAGCGAGCCGCAGATGCTATAAAATTGAGCGCAACAACGATCGCAAATATAAAGAAGAATGGGGGTCTTGTCGACTTTAAGGATCTCCGATTTTGCAATATTTTAAAATTTGAGCATAAAGAGTACTTTGAAAAGAATAGATTAAGAGAAAAAAATTTGCGGATTATTCACATAGGACGCTAAAAAATAATATTAAATTATGTCAAAAAAGAGGTCTACTCTACTCTATTTGATGATCGAAACTCGTTGCTATTGATAATGATAGCAGTGTTTTTACACTATAATAGTGAATGGGTTTCACTTTTACACACATTTGTACACAAGCAAAAAATTCATTCCCTTACGCAAATGTTCGTAGCCTCCATATTTTCTAACATTTTGAGATTCTATTCATATGAAAAAATATAGAGAGGACTCGTAAATGTCGAGCACATGGGGGGCGTAAGCCCCAACATCTTAACTTGAAACAATTTATCCCAAATAAAGGGACTTAATTAGGTACAAGAAAAGGTAAAATCATTTTTTTTATGTTATATAAACAATTTCGTCTTTTTGGTCATGTTTTATGTATAATTTCGTTTAAATTAAATACTTTTTCCAAAACTACAAAATTCTTAGTCGCAAAAAAATAAAAAAAGTAAAACCGGCACAGTTGAAATCTGAACCCAGGCCGACCGGCTCATAGGTTCACTCTCATTACCACTAAACCATGAAGCGCTTGCGGCGAATGTTCGAAAACGAGTTTATATCGTACGTAGGTACACATTGTCATGACTTTTTTTTGTTTTTATTATTTTATTAAAGAAAATGTTATTAATCCTCCAATTTTTTTTGCTTAAAATAGTCCAAAGAAGATTAGCTTACTATTTCATATTCAAAAATGTTAAAATCCGGAGATACCTAAAGTCGACTAGAACCGAAGAATGGGATAAAATCAGATCAGGATTACGCAGCCCGTATATCTTCCAAGCAAAAGACAGCAAAAACCAAAATTACAACATATTTGAAACATAGAATTCGGGACACAATTTATTCTATGTACGCCAGAAAAGAATAAGTAATATTGGCAACAATAAGAGAAAAGTTCGGGGAAGAAATTGAATATTTTGAGTTTTCCATTGACTCCTTAAGAAGATGGATCAATAGTATAGGCTTCAAGTGGAAAAAATCAAATAACAGAAAATATTTGATGAAAAGAATAAATTTTAAAAAATAAATAAATAAATTTTAAAACAACATAAAAGAATCAATTTTTTAAGGGAGTATATCAAAAATAGAAATGTAGGTCCGGAAGGTTTTACTCCAGTTTTCATTGACGAGACGTGGATTTTTAGCAAGGGATCATTTCGTAGTAGCTGGCAAGATGACACCAAGCACATGGATTCAAGGAAAAACAGTGAAGGTAAAAATTATCTGGTTATCTTTTTAGATTTTTTTTTGAATAAAAACTATTGCCCTTGTAAGGGCCCTCTAACTTCATAATTTCATCTATTTCATAGTTTCATATAATTTCTCTCGAAGACAATATGAGGGAATTTAAGTCCATACACTACTCGCATGGAACATTACTTATTAATTATATTAAATTTATGTTCTGGAAGAATGATTTCTAAAAGAAGAGAATTGAATTATCTCCTATTTTTAAGGTCATCCCCGCCGGAACCAAAGATGGCTTCATCAAGGGTGCAAATTTAATATTCAAGAGTGGATTAAAGACGGGAGATTATCATGACAATATGAACAGGAAAAACTTCGAAAACTGGTTTAAAACTCAGCTGGTTCCAAATCTTCCCCCAAAGTCATTTATAATCATGGACAATGCAAGTTACCATTCTGGTTTATTAGAAGAAATCCCGAGAAAATCTTGGACAAAGCAGAGACTGACCGAATGGTTGAAGAAAAAGAATATTGGCTTTCCAGAAAAAGCCATGAAAGATAAAATATGGAGTATTGCACGCAGAAACTGCCCTAGTGAAAAAAAGTACTTCCTTGATGAATATTTTAAACCTTTAGGACACAAAATTTTGCGACTTTCACCATATCATTGCCAGTTTAATGCAATTGAAATGGTATGGTCGGAATGTAAACGAAAATATGATCAATATATTTCCAATTTTAAGAGGTCACCTTCAGAAGTTCTGACTACATGGGAAAGGGTAATAAACGAAATTTCTATAGATCATTGGCAAAAATATGTTTTTCATACAGAAAAGGTAATTGAAAAGGCTTGGGAGGCAATACAAGTGTGTGATGCCTATGACATTCTGCCACTTGTGATTACGACTGACGAAGACGACGATGACGAAGACAATATTTCTGATTTCAGTTCTGACTCTGACAATACTGACGAGATTGATTAAGCTTTTTTTGTTCTAGCAAATTTTATTTTATGATCGTCGTTTAAGTATTCAATCATATCGTTGCAATTTCATTAACTTGGTAATGCAATATGGCGTGTTTTTTTTGAGTGTGTATGTTATATTTTTTGGAATGGTATTTTCATTTTAATGTGTTAACATATTCCTTCAAGCAGCATTTTTTTTCATGAACAAGTAAATTAAATTGTCAGCATTTAAATTTTTCCCAGTGAGTTAAAATAATTTTATACCATTATTCACAATTTTTGTAAGCTCGGTTCAGCTGCGGCTCGCTGTATCACATTCTCAGTTTGAAGTGCAATTCCGTTTCGGACTTGTTGTTTATGTCCCATTATTTATGATTAATTATAATAATATTTGTTAATTGTTAAGTTTGTTAATAATACAATAAATACTACAAGATTTTTTTAAATTTTTTGGGAATGAAAGTATATACACGAATATAAAAATATAATAATATGCTACTAAAATAAATCATTTGTTAACTTCTGAACGTATAAAAATACATAGCAGACTATTAATTTCTGAAGGCGATGGTAAAGTTTCTAACCTAATATTGATTGGCAAAAATATCTACGCCATACGTTTTTTCTCACCTGGATGACGTAACTACAAATGGGTATAATTTCGACTTTATTAATGGGCCGATAGTCACGGCATATCATGAACAAAAGGGAATTTGTCTTCTGCCACCAGGTGAGTGTGATTTCAAACTTAAGAAACTTTCAGTTATTGTTTTTTGCCAGTGTTTGCTAAATGATGGATGGATTGACCTATACTCCAACTTCTCTGTTATGTCTGTGAAAAGTTTGACGAAAATGATGTCCCTGTGCTCTCACTCTCGTAGGTTGTGGCTATATCGGTTTCAGTATCTGCATGCATATCTTCTTTTTTACTATCAGAATCTACAATCATCCCCTTATTGGTAGTCGTGAGTCTAAGAGTGGTAATTTTAGTGGAACCAGATGAAGTTGAAGGAACATCATTATCAGTTTTAGTTTTATTTATTGTAGGTGGTAAAGGAAGACCACAGGATTTTTCTAAAATGTGCTTATGCATTGTTTGAAGGTGACATTTTAGGTTAATTGTGTTTCCAGAAGTTTTGATTTGCTTGGAACAGAATCGACAAATAGCATATTTTTTATCTTCACATCTTTTAAAATACTGCCACAAATTACTTTTAGGTGGCATTTCCTTATGTCTGCAAAGATAAAAATGCCATATTCAGTTGAAGTTTTAATGTTTTTGAATTATCAAATAATAAACAACAAATATTTTTATTATATAACAATATGCTCTTTCTTATTTACTCTTTCTAATCTAAATAAAAACATCTATGTTAATAAAAATTTTGACGTAACTTACCTAATACTGTAATTATAATTAATGTTCAAATATAAAATGATCAACTTAAGGTAAGGTTAATTAACCAGGGAATCCCCCGTTACATATGTGACAGTAATAATGGGTAGTAGACTATACTCAGATACAGGAATCGAGTAGTATTCAATTCCCTAAAGTATTTCATTTCGCACATTTTCAATCATTTTAATTGGTCATTTTTGTTTGAAGAAATAATCTAATAAACATCGATGTTTATTAGAAACAACTTTTTGCCTTCTAATACTTTCATCTTATCACTTAAAACACACAATTACCATCAAGAATAAAGGCCGGTTATCTATCCTTAAGACTAAGATAACATATTCTAGGCTCTCTAAGATGTTTCAAATGTCAATCTTTTGGATATACTTCCCCTAGTTGTTATAATATCTCAATCTGTCTATCATGCAGTCACCCAGAACACCGTGGTTCGCCGTGTTCATTCTCTCATTTTGCGTTAATTGTAAACAAAACCACTTTCCAAGATATATGGGATGTATGATACACTAACAACAATTTGAAATGCAGAAACTAAGGTAATTGTTCTAAAACTATCATTTCCAGAAGCAGGAAGAAAATTTAGGACCACAAACCCTTTATTTATAACATGTTTTTTTCAAACAACATCAGGTCAGAAATCAGTCATCTCTGTCATTTGTATGCCAACATTGTCACCAAAAATGGAAACCCTCTAACAACGATTCTCCTCATAAAAACCCTTCCCAAACCCTAACCCAAGAAACTTACAATCCTTCCCCCAACCCCTCATATTCCAACTCCAAAAACTCTTTCACTTTCGTCTCCCTCCTCTTCCTCCTTAAGAATTTAACAAAAAGATCCACCAACATTTTCAATAAACATTCTTCCTCCCAAGGAAACAAAGAGACCTTCTCAGTCTTCCTCTAGTTCCCATCGTCGATCTTCTTCTTTACAAAGAAAAACTTCCTCGAAGAAAAATACTCAAAAACATTCTGAAGATCAAGGAACAGATATGCAAATGGATGTTACAACTAAATAAAAAAAGAGGAAACACATTTCCTCTTCTAAAAAACCATAACAATATAAATAAAAATATGATCAAAATCTCTTAACACATAGAATCTAAATGGATTTACATCTCGAAAAGAGGAATAGTAAACCTGAACTCAAATTAAGAAACAGTAATCATCTCCACGTTCGTAAAATAATTACCTCGATATGCTATCTATCTTCTACTTTTTAAGTCAAAGAAGAAGACCTTACTAATCTCATATCACAAATTCCTCACCCATTTTTAATTTTAGGAGATTTAAACGCACACAACCCCCTATGGGGTTCATTATTATTAAATACTAGAGGGAAGATGGTAGAAATATTAATTTCCAAAGAAAATCTAGTTCTACTTAGATGTTGAATGTGATATCCTAGAAGACGTATATAGAAGTGATCACTACCCAATTATTTTAAGAGATAAAAACATGTACGCATATGGTTTAAAAAAAATAATGAAATGGAAGCTAAAAAAGCCGACTGGCAACTTTTCAAACCAAGTATAAAAGTACCTCCCTTTGTCCCATTTGATATAAATATCTACTTAAACGTTATTAATTAGAAATATTTGCTGCCAATATTTAAATTCCTAAAACATTATTCTCTCAAAACAAACCTCCAGTTCCGTGGGGATTCCGTGAATGGATTTAAAAGAAATAAATCGCCGGAAAATTTTATTAATTTTAAGAAAAAAAGTAAAAAGAACAATCAAATAGGCAATATCTTCTTGGGGAAACCTTATTTCATTACTATACTCCTGCATGTTCAATCATTAGGTATGGCAGAATATTAGTAAAATGAAATCACACCCTTCTCGATCTATCCCAAATCTGGTTATAAATTCATGGATCACGGATTAAACACTATTAAATTTGCTAATTATTACGAATTAAATTCATTAAATATATCCTATAATAACAGTTTCATACACAAATACACAAATTGACTTTTCTACTCAGGATTCATTATCAATATAACCTTCCGTTCTCCATGGAACAACTTAAAAAATCCATAAAGGCAGCTAAAAATTCAGCACCTGGACCAGATGGAATTCTTAATCCCATGATTTCAAATCTCCCAAATGAATTCCTGGGAGCTATCCTAAATTCCTTTAATTTTGTTTGGAAGGAAAATATTTTTTCAAACAGCTGGAGACTCGCTTCTTACTTCCGATTCATAAACCAGAAAAAGCTAAAAACCAGATAACTACAGACCTATATCAATGACGAATCATATAAGTAAAATACTAGAAAGAATGGTTAACAGCCCGCTCATCTGGTTATTGGAATCAAAGGACGTGTGTCAATAAAATATATGACAACACTTGGAAACACAATATTCTTTTACAATTGAAGAAGTTCGAATATCATGGGTAATCTCCCATTTTGTATTGCAAACTTTTCGTTTTGCTATAGTACATCTTCACAATTGTTTATCACATAGCTTTGAACTAAAAAACGGAATTCCGCAAGGTACTTAAAAGAATTCTTTCTAATGTTGAAATTGAACCCAATTACATCTGTTTTCTGTGTCGAACTCCTGGCCATTAAAGAAGGGATCAGATATGTAACTCAGAATATAGACCAGGATAAATTTGTGATTATAACTGACTCATTAAGCTCTTTACAATCAATTAAGCATAAATCATCCAATTTCATCAAATGCTAGATCTTCTCACTTTAGCAATTAAACAGACAAAACTTTTTCTTTTTTATGGATTACCAACCACGTAGGAATTAAGGCGAACGAAAAAGTAGATTGCCTCGCAAAACAGGCCGTGTCTAAGGGCAAGCCAGTCAATAATTTATTTAGCAAAACGGAGTTTAAAAATGATCCTATAAACATCTTAGAAAATGTAGATAAAAAAAAACTGGGATCTACAAAGAAACAGAAGCAAATTATATGAAACGAAACCAACTTTTAAAAATTCATTTCACTTTCCACAACTTGGAAAGGGTGAAGTTTGAAATTTGGAAAAGGCCTGCTATAGGTCATGCATACTTAACTCACTCTTACATTTTAAAAGGAGACTCACATGGGCGGAGACCTGATGTAATTTCTGTAATGCAACTCAAACAGTTAAACATTTTCTATCAAAATGTCATTACTTAAACAAAACTAGACTGATATGTAACCTCCATGGCAATTATAGCGAAAACATGAAAACCAAATTTGGAAAAAGCTACACACGTCATTCAGTTTGTAATGTTTTCAAATATATATGAAAAAATAAAAAAAATAAGAAAATAATACAAATAATTTATATTTACTTGATATGAGGAAAATATATCAATAAATAAAATTGATGGCGCTAAATAGTATTGTTTTACTGACGCGTCTATCATATCAAAAATCAACATCAGTCTATCAAAAACCGGCAAAAAATGATCATTATCACAGCCTCTCTGGGGAGATACTTAAAATACATGCACTTCAAAACTGGTCAGCACTGGGGTACTCTTTGAAGCTGTTCATCATTTATGGTGTAAATAAAAATTATGGGATTACTATTTGAGGTGAAGAACATACAAGCACACTTACTGACATTCAATCTGAACCTATTTAATTCGTACCAGCTCGCTACATCTGACTGAATCTGAAGGAAACACTTGAAATCGTCGGCAAACAATAATCCCTTTGCATTTTTAATATTAAGAGTCAGACCGTTGACAGCAGCTAAAAACAAGAGTGGCCCTGCGGAATACCAGAAGTACTTTTAAAGATACATGACTTGGAACCTTTAATTTTAACATATTGAAACCTACATCTGAGATATGGCTTAATTACGCAAGTAATAGAAGAAACATCTCAGTCTGACAAAGGATTGTATACTGTCTCACTCTATAAAATGCTTCTCCATAACTGTATAGATAACATCAACCTGGGATTTTAACAGTTTCATGGATATATTGACAGAATAGGTTAAGATTAGAGAAAGTTGATTTTTCGGGCAAGTTGACATCCCACCCAACCCATATTAACATGAACTAATGCGACCAGCTATTTCACCAAATAGGCGCTCAAAGATAATCAATTACAAGACAAGGAAATAGAGCTCATAATCGTAATTGGGCCATAGCTCTTAATTCCATTTTTCCACCTATCTGGATAACTTGAAGTTCGGAGAATAATATTAAAAAGATATCCTAGCGGCTTCAACAAATGATCACGGCAATCCTTCAATACATAAACTGGAATGCCATCTGGACCAAAAGGCTTGTTCCCTTTAATTTTGTTGATGGTCTTGATATAATCTCATCTTCAGAGACCAGCCGACCACAAAAAAAGGACATGGGTTTAAAAGGCAAGCATGTTAAATCGTTATCATTAATATAGACGGACTTAAAAAAAACTCGCGAATCTATCTGCAACCTCTTGAGAACCTTAGTAAATCCTTTCCCCAAATATCAATATCCGCAGAATCTCTCAAGGATTTCACAAAGGACCAAAACATTCTGGGATTTGTTCGTAACGCAGATTCCACGTCCGTTAGGTCGTTGATGTAGGCAGCTTTAATTTTAATTTTAATGGAAGCTTTTGTGGAATTGTATCTGGATTTCCAGTAAAAAGATCTGGATTTGCTTGATTTATGGTAAAGTTTATACTTAATGATAATAAGTTTGATAATCTCAGTGGCAAACCACACTGGGTGTTTTCTATTTTTTTGACGTGACTTAAATAGTAATTTATCAAAAATGTCATTATGTATAGAATAGAAAGCCTCAGTGACAATATTAACATCAATAGATACCTAAAGATGTTTTTAATTCTGGGAGCAAAAAGCTTTCTAAAGTTAAATCTGGTAGTTGAGGTAACCTTGCAATGTCTAAGACGTTCTTTACCATGCTTTGGAAAATACATAAATATGGATGGTGAATATGAACGGGAACCAAAGAATTCTCAACGCCATCAACCCCAACATCATCAAAAGATCCAATAATAAGATCCAGAAGTACACCATTACTGTTTCTGATTTGGTTTACCTGAAATAAATTGTTAAAACAAATAAATGACTTAAGAGCATTTAAACAGTCTCTGCTGAACCTAGCGCTTACATAACTAGGAATGTTAAAGTAGCCGTTGTGTACTGCAATTCCAAGTGCAATTACACCGGGTTGCCACATCTTGCTTAAGTTTAAATTTTTCATTTTCCTTTTCTTAAGCTTTTCTTAATAAATCACTCGCAACTATACTTTTCTTAAACCATCCTACAATTATTTTCACGTTTTTAATTATTTTTGATAACTCAGTTTCATACTCGCTTACTTGTTTCAGTCCAAGAGCATGAGTCACTGTTAAACTTAGCAGGTGAGCAAAACAAATAAGGTGTTTTCGTTTACCATATACTACGTGAATTGCCTTAATCATATTAGCTGCTCCGTCAGTCACAATGCAAGTAATTTTATCGTCATTAATATTTCATCCAAACATATTTTTTAAGAAATCGGCGATATAGTCTCCAGTATGTCGTTCACTCAATTCGTATATACTTAGGCTACCATCAAACAATTCACTCCCATACAAAAACTGAACTGTAACTCCAAGAAAACTTCAATCCACATGTCACACAATAATGTTACGTTATCAACGTTTTTTATTTTTTTCTTCAAATAAATTGCTAATTGCTTCATATTTTTTATCAATTAAAGAGGTAATCGTCTTCCTGGATGGCAGTTTATATTTTGAACATGCATAAGCTGGATAACTCCTTCGTTCCTATATCATTAAGGGGCTGGTAGTCACGGCATATCATAAATAATATTGCATTTGTTATTTTACTATGACTACTGTCCTCTCCCTGTTGTATAGGATTTTAAAAACGAAAAACTTTCATTTATTGTTTTTTGTCGTTTAAAGGGTACATCTAAATCAGCACTGGCTAGATTCCTTTTCTTCTGACGCTTCATCCTCTGGCTATGTCTGTACAGAGATTGTGTCTGTATTCTCATCGTCTTTACTACCATCTGCAGTATGTAAAGGATGTCCAAATTTGGAGACTTTTGTAGGTTATCTCGGTTGCAATATATAGAGCCTTGCGGTTTTTGCATTATTGCGCTACTTTTTTTTATGAAATGAAATATGCCATTATGAAAAACTTGACAGCTGTCATAGTGTTTAATCTACAGAGTGATTTTAAAAATTTTGGATTTTGGGACTGCCCTTGGATCTCCGTTATTATTTAACATATTAAAAAAGTAAAAAATGGTTTTGATAGGAGTTTTTTCGTAGAATACCATTATGTTATCTATTTTATTGTAATGATTTAAGATTTTGAGATAAAAAATAAGTTTATGTTTTTTTCAAATGGAACAGTCTGTATATTTTTAAATAGAAAAATCTGCTTTATTTTTTTCCTTTTCAAATGTATAACACTATGCACTTCATTTCAAAAATGACCAAATAACGGACAATTTTCCTAAAATAAGTACCTATTATTTTAATTTTAGTGGTAGGCTACGGTCACGCATCTCTATGAAAACAATGACGTATTGTTTTTAAGAAGGCCGTGATAGACTGACAGATTCTTATAAAACTGTCAGTTTTAAAAAATATTAATTATTTTCTATATTTTTTTATTTATTTTATAGTTTTTTTTGTATGATTTATAATTTATTTTAAAAATTTTATCCAGATATTTCATAAAAAAATTTCAAATTTTTCTTACACAAACTTCACATAATCTCGGATATATTTGCACATGGAATGTGCATGCAAATTTTATTATTATATACCTATTATTATTGATTGCTGTAATTGTTCAAAATTTGTATGGCGTACCATATAAACTCTGTTTTTTATATAGTCCCACAAAATATCTAAGATGGAAAGATCGGGAGATCTTGCTGGCTGTCTTATAGGACCATTGATATCTATACATTTTTGCGGAAACGAATTCACTAGGAATGGCCGAATATGCACCGATGGTGCACCATCTTGTTGAAAATATATATTGTTTAAATTTGCCAAAGAAATATTTTCTATAAGGTTGGGAATAACTTGTTGTATGTTTAAATACCGATCTGTAGTTAGCACCTCTACAAACATTCTAAAAACTAGTTGACCACCCAAAATGAAACATTCAACGCTAAACCTGAACCTTTTCTGCCGTTGAAGAGTAATATGAGGATATTCTTGGTGCCACTGTCCGCTATTATGCCTATTAGAGATGATTCGATCTGACGAAAAATATACTTCATCGCCCCATCTTACAAATCGGTCAAAGTTCAATTGTAAAATTGTATCTGTAAAAAAAACTAAGCGGCGTTCAGCGTTTCCAGGATGAAATTGTTGAACAGTTTCTTCCTTGTATTGATGAAATGTCTGTTTTTAGAATCAAATGGGAATTGCTTTTCTTAACTCCGACTTCAGACTCAATGACTCTAAAAGCTGTAGATGGATTTGGAGCTACGCATGTCAAAACACTAATTTTATCCACTTGATTCTCTTTTTGGTAATTTTTTAGTCTCGGTTTTGAAAAGGGGCCATGATTAGGTAAATTTTCTTTCAGTTTTAAAAACCTGTCGGGAAAAGGTTGTCTTTTCTCAGAATAACTAGAAGAGGTGTAACCACCCTTAATAAGTTTAAAATTAAAAGTTTTTTTAAATATAAGTCTGCCGTCTGGAGGAAATTTTCATTACATTTTAAGTAGAATACATTTTTCAAAGTGTTCGTGTAATTCCTCTTTCTTCGAAATGTCCACCGTTAGTCAACTGACAATAGTCTAATCGATCTACAAGTTTCTGCAAAAAAAGTCTATTGGTGTTACATCGAGTGATCTTGGTGGACACTCAATAACACCGCTCCTTCCAATCCACCTGTTTGGGAAAGTGTCGTGCAAATAACTTCGAACTTCCACAGCATAATAAGGGGGAGCATCATCTTGTTAGAACCAGATGTTATGGTATGGCAAATCCGGACGTTTTATCTCGGGAAAAAGATCTCTCTCCGATTTACATCGGACCAGTACCGATAGTTTTTGATATCTACGCCACTATTCAAACGTGGAAACGTGGAAAGTGGCTTCATCGGAAAAAAGTAAATCTTTCACTAAATTTGTACTACCAAACACATATTTTGCAAAAGCTTGAAACATTTAAGGCGCCACTCAAAGTCTCCGACCAAGAGTTCTTGATGAACTTGCATCTTATAACGGTTGTATTTATTCGTATGTAATATTTTAAGAACACTTGTGCCAATATCCACCTTCCTAGATGCTACATGCTGATTATCTTGAGCCGCCAATAAAACTTTTAACTGCTTATTTTCATCAACTTGAGGACGACCACATCTAGGAACATCTCTTACATGACGGAATTGACTAAACTTTTGCTTAATCTTGCTAACTGTCGATTGCAATATTGTCTGAAGATATTGTCTGATGCGTTCTAACTCAATTATCGTAGCCAATTATCATTTATGCGCTGTGTATCAATAAGCCGTATATTAATACGGCCATAAAACTTTTCTTTTTAAAATTAATGCCTTGGGATTTTCGGATAAGTTGGTCGCTCTTGTACAATCTTATTTGACTAGCCGCCATCAATTCGTCGAAATTGAGGATTTCCGTTTCATAGTTACGAGGTTTTCTCAGGTGTCCCACAGGGATCTAATTTAGGTATATATCTACGTATATAGGTCTAATATCTATTAAGACAAATTAATTAATATCCGCGATTGTATTGATTTGCAGGATCAAATAAATAAAATTAATATATGGTGTAAAACAAACAATTGTACTTAAATAAGTCTAAATGCTGCATTTTAACCTATTCAGAAAAACAGAAAACAGAATCCAATAATATTTGATTACGCAATTAATAATAATATTTTATCAAGACGATGTAGTGAGATTAGGGACTTAGGGATTACTTTTGATCGTAGCTTTGACATCAAAACTCATCTAAATAATGTTGTTTCAGCTGCCTCTAAATCTTTGGGATTTATTATTCGCAATAGCAAAAAATTTCATAGCACATTAAAAATTCTGTACTTTAGTTTTGTTAAATACGTATGGGTATCGAATATGGTTGTCCCATTTGGCATCCAATTTACCGTGTTGATATTATGACGTTTGAGTCTGTGCCGCGCAAGTTTTTGAAATATTGATCTAGAGGACTAGACAATGATTTTTTGTTAGATCGGTTTGAAATGGTATCCTTGCAAACCAAGAGAGATTAGGAATTGCCTTTTTATATAAACTCTTAAATAATAAAATTGATTGTACCGAGTTACTAAATCAAATTAGATACGTAATTCCAGGTCGAAGATGTTCCTTAACTTTTTATTGTCAACGTCCAAGAACTAATATGCTAACTAGAGTGCCAATAAATTATATCTGTTATGTGTTTAATACTTATTGTACATAATGTGATATATTTTCTATGATTCTTTGAAAGCAATAACTAGCAAGGTTAATTGATCTATTAATGTCTTCTATTGTTTACTTATTTTATAGTTTAGGTTAGGGTTATGGTTTATTAAGTAATTTTGTTAAAATATTTTTTGTTATTTTTATCTCTTTGTTTTTTTTGTCATGAATTTTATCAAGACTTATTTATTTTTGTATTTTCTGTAGTTGGGTGACTTACCTGTTGAAAATATATGACTATTTATTTATTAATGTAATTTAGTGTTAAAAAAAGAAAATAGACTAAAAACTAGTGAAACGTTACCGAAATACACACAGAACTGTCAACAATAATAACTATTGAAATTAATTATTCTTTTGTTTCCCCGCGTCATAAATCCAAAGCCTACTACGGAGCTATGCCGAAATATTGGATTTTCAAATTTTGAATTAGAATAACTGGACTTAGGTGCTATGCTACATGAAAAATGTTTAGAATGGTAATAAAAATGCAATAAAAAAATTGGGTTGCAATTTGACAAAAAAAAAATTTTTTAGCAAAGCTTTTTAGAGCCATCCTATTTATTTTTTTACGAAAAATATGTCCCGAAAAAAATAGGGAGATCCGAAAAGGAGGGATCTGAGACATAAAAAAAAATTACGTAATATTGAATTTATTCCTTACTTTACGACCGCCCTATATATAAGCATGTAAAATGTCTCTAAAAAATTTAACAAATTATAAATTTAATGTCACAAAAAACTTTATAAACTTTGGAGAGTAAAAAGTAAAAACTTATAGATCTCAAAAAACTGACTTAAATTAAATAAAAAAAAAAGATCTTGATTTCTCATTGAAAAAATACCAAATTACATGTTAATAATACTATCTTTCTGCAAATAATACTTACTTACTTTTAGTGACATGCCACTGAACAAGGAAGAACATTTCAAAATAGTAACGAAACTTACCTCATATCTAGAAAAGCTGACTCCGCACGAAGTGCCCCCATTTATTTATCAGCTTTTAAGACTCTGTCGATTTCAAAATACTCGTACGATATTTTTGGGCTTACAAAATTATTTTGGATTAAGGATATATCATAATTCACGCTTTGCGAAAAGTAGTATAGCTGATAACACTCCGGATTTTGATCTTATTGGTAAGTAGGTTTTCACATGCGTGAAAAATGTTAACAAATAATTGTAATAGCTTTTCATTTTCCTTTAATTTCGCCTCTTAATATTTAAGACGGAATTTTTCTAGAAAAGACGGAAGCAAAATCTTACCAAGTTTGATTGCTTTTCTTCCTTTCACATGCGGTCTAAGGAAAGAATCCGAAAAGGTTGTGATAAACACAACTATCGTTTTCGCTTGCTCACAATCGTCTGTATGAAACAAAAAACCAACGCGGTTGATTTTTTTACGAAGGAAATATTGATTCGTGAAGGTCCGTGTAGAACACGAGAATACTTTACATAGAATACGTTTTTATCCTACATGCAATAGATGTCCAACACTTCAAATTAATAATCTTACAAAAACCGAATCACAAATAATTCATAAAGATATACCTCATTCCTTGGTCATTTTTAATTTTTTTTTTAATAACAGTTTCCAATATATTAATATATTAATTATAACTCAATATATTACAAGCTCATGACAGCAATATTCTTAGAAGAGTAAGACAATTAAGAAAAATCTAATATTTACACATTGGGCCAAGAAAAAGATAATAAAGTAAGGTACAAAAGAAAGGTTAGAGAATTAGATAAAAATATTTCAACCAATTAAAATTTGACTAAAATACAGATAGTGATTACAACATATTCCTATGTTCAATTTCAATTAAAGCCTCATAAGCAACAAAAATATATCTCTTAATTATAATAATAATAGTCAAAATATGAAAAATTAAAAAAAAAACTTACATCATTAAAAGTGAATTGATTGCTAGAATAAACAAAAAACAAATCAGGAAACTTAAATAAATTCGAATGCAGGTGACGCTGATGTCCTGCGCTGGTTAATTCGGACTAGCGGCAGTGGCTCTTGCCGGCCTTGTGCTTTATATTATATGCATAGAAATAGGATGAAGGTAGAATGCGCATAGACCACTGCGAGTTCAATTTTAGGCGAATACATAGACCGTCATTTGTATGGTCTCCTTTTTTAACAGCTGATCAGCTGTTTTTGGCAATTCATTTTGTTTTAAATTAGAGCAGGTTGCTTATTTTGTTCTTTTTTTTTCTTTTTATATTAAACAAAATTTGTTTGATGTAACTTAGTTTTTCGACAGAGGTAAAAAAGAAAGCCTTTGCAAGCTTAAAAACTATGAAATATGGCCGCATTTTATATGACCGTCTAGAGGAGCTAATTCCGCTCTCTTCTATATATGTCAAGGAGTAGTTTTTTTAGTGTTCTGTAAATCGCTCAAGCTTTCAAGGCCCTGAACACTGGACGGGCATTGCTATCTTTTGTGCATTGTATATATGAAATGATTACATTTATTGCAACGCGGCTTCGAGTTGCAATTACTCACGATATGACCATATTCCTGACATCTATGGCACTACCCGACACTTGACATTGCTCGACACGTACTTTGTGTATTAAACAAGGTGTCTATTTTGAATATGTCCTCTTGGTTTTTGGAGATTAGGAATCTGAAGAGGTCCATTTGCCTTTTTCTGCCCGGACTGATGATAAACCAACTTATCTCTTCGGGATCAAACTCCATTGAATGTAGGTACATACGTTTTCAAGTAAGTTATATACTCTGTATATTCTATATATCAGTCAAGGATGAGTTGCAACAGCGGCGATCCAATGGTAAAGCAAATTTAATAAATAAATATTGGCATGCTAGGTCCTTTTTTGCTACAAAAAATTAAATAAACCCATTATTTCGTCTTATCTATCGCTATCTTATCAGAACGGCCGAGGATTGCGTATAAAAACTTCCACATTTTTAACATCTGCTTCGACAGAAACATGACTCCAGCCTGACATTTTATACTCTGAGCTCTTTCCTGTAGTATATATTGTATTTAGATCGGACAGAGAGTTCATTCAGAGTAGAAGCCTCCATTAACTCGAAAAAAGTCGATCTTGGAATCATAAACAATTTCTTACCATCTATAGATGTAGGTTGTAAGATTACTATTTTGTACTTTATCTACTTGTTGTTTAAATCCCTCATTTCATTTGTGCAACTTCGAGACTTTCTATGAGTTAATAACCTCCTTAGATCTACTTGTTTCCAATTGACTTATTGTTGATGATGATTACTTGATGACTAATGTCCCCACGTTTCAAGTGAATCAAGTTTTAAATAATAAAAGTAAACTAAAAACTAGTTATTTACTATAAAAGTAAATAACGTCTCTAAAATTCTTGGACTCAGATAGTATAACCGTGTTCCGAACATAAATGGCAGGATTCTTGATGTAGTCTTTGCAAATGTTAACAAGTCAGCAAGAATAAGGTTGCACTACTGAATGAGGACTTGTATCATCCTACCTTGACCTCTGTGCAAGCTGCTCTACCTCGCATTTGAAAAATTACAATACAGAGAAAAAATCTGCCTCAATTTAGGAAGGCCAACTTTCCACTTATGTATAATCTAATACTGTATAGTGACTAGTTTAAGGTTTTATATTGTAATAATGTTGATGCATGCTGTAGTGAGTCTGAACATCTTTGCTGCGAAGAGAAACATACCACAGTTTTCCAAGCGGAGGTATTTGCTAGACTCGAAGTAGCAAACAAACGAGAGGTATTAGAAGGTAACGGGGGTCAAGCAAGTCAAGCTGCCCTCAAGGCGATTCAGAAACCCAGGGCCAGCTCAGCGCTAGTCCAGGAATGCAGACTTGCAGTACACAGGGAAATGAGACTGAGGTGGGCCCCAAGACACCAAGGTGTCGAGGGCAATGAGCGGGCCCCGAACCTTGTCTCGGTCTTAGCAAAAAACAAATCTCCCAGGCACTTAATAATTGGGCCTGGGAAAAAACAAGGTAGAATTGGAGAAGGACGTAGACAGGCCAAGGAAATGATACCAGACCATGACGGCTCTAAAGCAAGGCGACTGCTAACAAAGACGCGACAGAGTGTCAAAGACTTGGTGGGAATCCTGACTGGGCTCAACAAATTACGAGCCAGTTTTACCACTACCAAAACTCTTTATTTTTAATCTCGACACGTGTTTCGCTAAGGATGTTAGCATCTTTGGGAGAAGATTAAAACTAAACTAAAACTACTTACAGATCTCCTTATATACTAATAACTAATAGAGCGGAAAAAGCAATGAACCATGGCCAAACATATCTTAAACACTAACAGCTATATAATTGACTATAAGGGATTCGACCTTTATCCCTGTTAAGAATGTTTTTTTTTTTGATATTTAAATATACCCAACCCAACCCAAAAGATAAAATAAAGACCAATGAAAAGTCTGGGATCTATAAGATTAAATGCAACGATTGTGATAAAAAAAACATGGGACAAACCAGAAGATCAATTAATGTCAGATTTAAAGAACATGTAGCTCATGTGAAATATGGAAGAATTGAAAAGTCAAGTCTTAAATACTGGTAACTTTGTAGGTATAGACTTCTCCCGAAGATGCTAACATCGTTAGCGAAACACGTGTCGAGATTAAAAATAAAGAGTTTTGGTTAGTGGTAAAACTGTATCGTAATTTGAGCATCACACCAAAGATTTCAACCATAGGATTATGAGCACAACAGTCTAAACAGGCATCTACACCTTCTTGGTATAAGAGAAAGCCCACTCTGTCTGAATTGCGGTACAGGGGAGAAAACTTCATACTACATACTAGGTATCTGTGATAGGTGTAGTCGCCTGAGAAGAAAAACTTTCGGAGCAACGACACTCCAACGGGAAGATCTTAAAAGATCTGGACTGGAACAACGTGTAAGCTTTTATTAAAAGGACGGGCCGACTCAGTGAAGACCGAGCATTGTGAGTGGAGGCGTAGGGGTGGGTGATTCTGGGGTTGGCAAAAAAGGACTGTTCAGACCTACTTGCCAAGCTCTAGCTCCCCCACCCTTACTACTACTACTTGTTGCGTCAACTCCTTTGAAGCATCAGCGACGTAAGTGGTTTGCAGTGTAGTTTTCCAAAAATAACTAACCACATTTTTAAGAAGGAGAAAGCACATCTATTTTACTCTTTATGTCAAACAATAAAATATCAAGCTCGAGAGACCTTCAGAATTTATGTTATTAAAATAGAATGCTGCTAATATTGTCTCAACATTTACATATATTTTTCAAACTGCATGTAAAGATTCTGACCGAGCAGATGAAAACTATTCTTACTCTTGTTCTACGGATTATGTTGGAAGTTTCCGCGTCAATTTCTGATGATAAAATTGCAGTTGCAGGTAGAACATTAAAAAGCAGCCAGTTTCCCTTTATTTGGAAAACTGCTAAAGTATATATATACTTCTAGTGCATGGGGAGTACCCTATACTCTAGAAAGATGACATACAGAACATCGAAAATTATTGTCCGATATCCATACTATGTACCTTTTCAAGAATCTTTGAGATTACTATTTACAATTCAATATTTCCTCAAGTTCAATCGAAACTATCAACATGGTTTCTTTAACAAAAGATCATGTATTACCAACCTTTGTATCTTGTCCCGATTTCTCTCCTCTGCCCTCGATGAAAAAAGTCAAGTTGATGTGATTGACTGACTTCAGCAAAACCTTTGACCAAATAGGTCACTATATCTTACTGGGAAAGTTGAGGAAACTTTAATTTTTCTGAAAAGCTTACTGCTTTGTTATCATCTTATCTCATTGGTCGTCAACAAACTGTCGAAATTGAAGGCTACAAATTAAAATCCTTTATGTCTACCTCCGGAGTTCCATAGAGATCCAGCCTGCTTGTCAGTGTCCTGATTTCAAGTAGCTTGCTGCAAACTAGCGTATGCTGATGATCTGAAAATCTACTGGCGTGTCGCGGATGAAATGGATTGATTAGTGCTGCAAAGCAATATTAACCTGGCTAAGAATTGGTGTGATCGCTATCATCTAAATTATAACGTTTCTAAATGCTGTATCATGTTTTATCATTGAATTAAAATCCCAATAATATTTTGCCAATTTCTGGTCTCTGGTTTGGTGTCCATCTTGTGAATGCCATACTAACTTTGAATACATCCAAAGGCGATTTTTGAAATATCATATATTTAGAGAGGGTGGTGTCTATCCAATTAGAGGTTATAATCACAGTCATCTGTTATCCTGCAGAGGACTCTGTGGCATTTTTGTAGTAATTGCTCAATGGTCATATAGATTCTTCAACTCTTGGTCGCATTTCCTTGCAGGTGCCGCGCCCTTCCTCCAGAGCAAATGTTACTTTTGCTCTTGATCTTGCCAGAGCTAACATGGGCATAATTATCGAGATCGTATTTTTATCATGTGCAAAAACTTAAATAATTTTGGTTCCACTTGTAATATCTTTTAATGCTATCTGAGGCACCTAGTTTCACAGGTGATTTTGAGGATTGACACGCAGTGAGTTGGGCAGTCACTGCAACATAGGTTAACTTTCTCTTTCTGTAAGTGGGCTTTGGCCTGTTAGAAAATAAAAATAAATAAATAAAACAAAGGGATATCTATATATTATGAGCAATAAAAAAATACTTCAGCTGGACATCTAATTAAATAAAAGGTATAAAAAACTAAAAGAAATAAGTAAATACATTTTGATAGTCTCAATTACCACTCTTTCTAATATGTAGTCAGCTATATACATGAAAAGCTAATTTTATATCTTCTCTTAAAATAAGTAATTTTTTCTTAGAAGATTAAAAAAATTAATGTTCATCCAATTAATATTATTTTAGAAAATGCAGACGATCACAATATCCTCGAAACAGAAAATACAGTCTTGTATCATATACAAGCAGCCGCCTCTATTGGCCACAACGGGATCAGAGATTACCTAAATTCCTTAAAGAATGTCGTGAAGTCTCCGGATTTCATTTTACATCCATTCCAACTACTAACGTTGTTAACTATTTCTACTGTTGGCCAATATGAAGAATCTGTATTTGATGTTATAAGGCATTCCGTAGTAAAGGCCTTTATGGAAGAACAAAAGCAAAAGTCCTCTCATTGGTATAGGGATATTATTAGCTCAACGACCAAACCTGAGGATATATTTGAGCAAATAATGAACTTGGGGTAAGTCATTATAGTATTTTGAATCATGGCTTAAACGCCATGAGGATCTCGAGGTATATTATGAAAATGTATATTATGAAAGGTATATTATGGAAATGTTATTTAAGTTAAATAAGCGTATGACTCGGATACGCAAAGTTTGCCGAAAACGCGAATCTTTTTTTGTTACCTCAAGTAAGTGGTCTCAGACAAACTGGATGATGTTGAGTATCGTTTTTATTTAAGTTAAATAAGCATAACATATTTTATTGAAATTCGTGTGAGGGTACAAAACTGTTTAATTAACTATACACATGCAATTGGACTTATCTTGGTGACATAGGGTTAGTGGTTCGGTAAGAAAAATATTGACTAGGAGTTTATAGCACTTCTTATGTTATTGGCATCGTCTTCTAGTCTTTTTATTAATTAATGGGATGCTAACTATTGCAATTAAAAACTGTGTATTTATTTAGATAGATGTTTGTTTCAGGGATAAAAATGTTAATTTGGGTAGAAAGATGCTTTATTAAATTGATACTGCCATTGCCATTTCATTAAAATATGGTGGGTTTCAAATTTATATTTAGATTTAGTTATTTATGTTTATATATACTTCCTAGCTAAATGCCTGCGGCGTTGCTTGCGTGGAATTTGAAAATAAAAGAAAAGTTCTACTGAAGGACTTGCCTTCTTGAAGTATGTAAAAATATAATTTTTCAACGCTAATATAAGTTTAAAATTAAAGAATTTTCGTAGAAGTTTTCACCACTTCAGCGCGGAATTTTCGAAAATCTGTTGTTTTCATTAAAATGAAATTATATTGAAGTGTTGCAGTTTTTAGTTTTTTTACGAAAAGCAATGATTTTAAGGATAAAAAATTTGTTAAAATCTTAATGGGTGGTTTTAACCCTTAAAAAAAAAAAAACATAAGTAAAAAAATAAAATAAAAATGACGTGTTTCACTGTTTTTTAAAAAAGTACATAGTTTTGAAGCTATAATCTAAGGGGTGGTTTCAACCCTTTCCCGATGGAATTTCAAAAAATCGCTTCTTAGTGGACGCCTACATAACCATAGGAATGTTGTCCCCAAATTTCATATTTCTAGATTTTACCGTTTGGGCTGGACGTTGATTATCAGTCAGGACAAGTCTTTTTATATATAGAGATTACTCTTTGGAATCGGAAGGGTGTTTTATTAGATGTTTGTTTCAAGAAAGCAATATGGTTATGGGGGGAAATTGGTTCGTCAGGTTGCAAAGTCCATAATCTTATTTCTAAACGATGACTGTCTACGAGTTAGGTTATGGAATAGCTGTGAAGGCGTAAAAATGTATTTTTAAAAATTACTTCGAGATTGGAAGATTTAAAAATACTTTAAAAAAATACAATCTCAGCCAGCAGAGTTTTTAATTAAGTCAAAATATTCATAATTTCTTCAGTAGTAACGGGGAAAAAATAAAATGTGTTACACATAGATATATTCTGTAAATATGTTAAAGGGTTTATTGTAAATGTTGGAATAGTTTTAGCAAGAAAATCAACTCCAATTGAACAATAAAAAGAAATAATGATAAAACAAACTTGCGAATTGAGTGCAAACATCTCATTTTCTATTAGCTAATTCTAATAGCTATCCGTAGACTTGCTATTGATTTATCCTATTATTGACTGGACATTGACTAAAATTGTGCTTAATTTAAATTTTCTCAAAAAAAATTATTACGATTCAATATTATGTTTTATTCATATTTAGCGCATATATCGCCATACTTTTTTGAAGCACCCTGTATATTTCAAAATATTTTCCGGATATTCGCTATCATGTCCCAAAAAAATTTAGGAGGCTAGAGAATGTTAACCCTTTTTTTAGGTTTTATCGATATATATCGTTTATTAATAACATTATATTAACAAATAAAACTAATAGAAGGTATACAATGAGGTTACCTGATAATTACCATATTTAATTTTTTTTAAAAATTGAATAAATAATTCTAATATAAAATACCTACAGTATTGGACAAAATTAGGGCAACGCAAAAAAAAGTCGATGAACTTAACGACTGGTTCAGTCATTTAACTTCTAATATTACTCCTCCGACAAAAGAAACCTTCAATTTCTATAAATCTAATCAGAAGTTTCCACCATTATTTTCTTTTACACCAGTGGATGAAAATTTAGTATCAAATTTAATTATTAAACTTAAATCTAAGGCGTTTGGGCCTGATAATTTAAACACAACATTAATCATTCTTTTTTGTCCATTTATAATACCCTTTATTACCCATATTATAAATAGTTGTTTGTTAAACTCGTACTTTCCAAAATCTTGGAAATCTGCTTTTATTTTGCCACTTCCTAAAAAAAATAATCCCTTAAATTATGGCGAACTTAGATCAATTTCAATTTTACCAGCCCTTTCAAAAATCTTGGAAAAAGTAATGGAAAAACAAATTACCGCCTATGTTACTGATAAGAATATTATATTACAAAAACAGTCGGGATTTCGAAAGGGATTTAGCTGTGTTACCGCTCTTACTGACGTCACTGATGAGGTTGTTGCCAGTTTGGACAGGGGTGATGCAATGATTTTAATACAGCTTGATTACTCTAAAGCATTTGATATGCTAAATCACGAACTTTTGATTAATATTTTACATTATTTCGGTTTTAATACTACAGCTACTAAATTAATTTTATCTTTTTTAAGTGATAGAATACAACGAGTTTTAATTGGAGAAGATAAGTCTAGGGTGGCAATAGTAAGGTCTGGCGTTCCACAGGGTAGCATTCTGGGTCCTTTGTTGTATAACATTTTTACGTCGGCTTTTATGGATAAATTGCAATTCTGTAAATGCCATCTCTACGCCGACGACACACAATTATATTTGTCATTTAATGCTAGTAATATTGAAAGAGCTAATTTTTGTTTTAATGCTGACCTTGCTCTAGTAAATAGAGTCTCGACAGATCATTCTCTTAAATTGAATCCAGCCAAGAGCGTGGCAATGTTATTTTGTAGTGATAATGGCAGAAGGGCGGTTTTGGATCATGTCCAGCTAATTCTTAATGGAGAACTTATCCCGTTTCATGTCTCAACTAAAACTCTAGGCCTAATCATAGACGTCAAGCTAAAGTTCACAGATCACATTACAAGTTGTCTTAAGAAAGGATTTTCAATGCTAAAAAAACTTTACAAGCATAGATCTTATTTGTCAAAAGAAACAAAAAAAATTTTATGCGACTCATTAATTCTATCCCATTTTAATTATGCAGATACAGTATATGGACCATTTTTAGACTACGCCAACTCTGCAAGAATTCAAAAATTACAGAACTCGTGCATAAGGTTTATTTGTTGAATTAGACGTAGGGAAAGGGTATCACATAAATTAGTCGATCTTAAATGGCTTAATATGTTAAATCGCCGAGAGTTGCACTCCATATGTTTTTTTTATAAAATAATAAAATTTAAAGCACCACCATATCTCTATAATAAGCTCAGATACCGTACTGACGTTCACAATATAAATATTCGCAGACATGACCTTTTGTCTATACCTTTACATAAGAAAGAAATCTTTAAAAAGTCATTTTCTTACAATATTGTGTCCAAAATTAATAAATACAAAATTTGGGATTTTTCTAAATCTACATCGGCTTTTAAAAAATCAATAAAAATGGTTCTTTCATCTAAACAAAATAATATTTAATGCATTGAAATAATTTATGTTATTTCTTTTTAATACTGACATCTCTGGTAAATCAGTCGCCCTGGTTTTGCTCTCTTTTGTGTCGGGATTCCGTGTTTGGATCTGGCGCGCGTTTGGAAATATAAATTTTTATATGTATATTTTTCTCTACTATAAGAGTCTACAACAGAAATACAGTTAATATACCTATACCCCTCGTTCCTCCTTTCCTGCCTCCTATTAGTAAATAATAAGTAAGCTAGGATAATTGAGATTTCTTTTCTTTCCGGTTAGTTATGGATGTAGGGTATGCATGCTACTCGTACAGTTTATAATGCGGTTCGCGATTTTTTTTTTAAAATTATAAGTGTAATATTCAAGGTCTTAACAGCTCCTTCTTCTGAGGGTAGCTGAAACATGACCTTTATTTCCTCTTTACAGTTACATGCTGAATTAATATACACTGATGGATTTCTTTTTCTTTGTATTTATATTGTAAACTTATTTATATCTCTGAGTGAGCATATGTAATATCTTATGAGGAAATATAAACTGTCTATTATTATTATTATTATTATTATTATTAAGTAACATGTTATAGTTTCTATGTTTTAAATTAATTGGTAAATAAAGTTGAAACACAAGTAAAATATAAAATTTACATTTAATTTCTAATACAATCCTATTTATATTATTAAAATAACTAAAATAAAGATTTTTCATCACGATCACAAAATTAGAGCAACTCAATATTTTTTCGCCAGATTTACTATTACGTCTTCATCTCTGAAATTCCACGCTAAACGGACTTCTTTAAACAAATGATGTGCATTATATATTTGTGATCGACGAACACGTTTTTTCACTATTTTCCATAGTTTTTCTATATGATTTAGGTCTGCCGATTGCGGTGGACACTTTAAAACATTAATTTTTTGTTTAGTAAACTACTCTTTTACAATGTTAGCGGAGTGTTTTGGGTCGTTGTCATGTTGGAAGGTGAATTTTAGAGGCATTTCCCATTCCGCATAAGGCAGCATTATGTTTTGCAATGTATGTGAATATATTCGAACCTCTTTATTATGCCCATAATTCTGTAAATACGACCTATTCCATAAGCCCAAAAGCAGCCCCATACCACGATATTGCCGTCACCCTGTTTTACAGTTGTAGCAACGTACTTTGAGTTAAGCCTTTTTCTTGCACGACATCTTACAAATTGTCTTTTGTCACTTACAAATATAAGAAATTTAGCTTCATCAGAAAAAAAGTACCTTTTTCCAATCTTGGGTGATCCGGTTTTGATGAAACCAAGCAAATAACATTCTTGCGTTCATATTTTTCTTAAGAGTTTTTTGGCTGGTTTTCTCGCTGGTAATCCGAAATCGACTAAACGACGTGACGTTGAATAGTCCTAGAAGACACGTATACGTCACCAACTGCGACTAAAATCTGGGTCGAAGAGATTCCTGGATAATTTATACTAAGTTGTTTAATGCGTCTGTCCAAGTTTTTTGTGGTTTTTCTTGGTCGATCCCCACGCTTAAGGGTACAAACATAGTGGAACGACGAGGCTAGAGGCACAGCGACGAGGTAAGCGACGATATAAGCGACGTGGCAGGAGGCATACACATAGTAAGGAGACAGAAGTCGCGATTAATTGCGACTCTTCAAATTCAATTTAGTCAAAACAATGTTTTCCGACAGTGAATATGAAATTTTATTTGACAATGCCGCGCTTCGTGGACTTATTGTAATGGGAGGTTTAAACAGAACTTGCTCTGTACATCCCATTAATAAATCGCGCAAACGATTTGGGCAGTATCATACACTATTTTTTGAACTCAAGCTGCTCAAGCAGCATCCAGACCGATTTTTCGAGTACTTAAGAATGGATATTGCTACTTTTAACTATATTTTAGAAAAAGTGTCTCCATGTCTACAAATGAATTGGACAAACTACAATAAGCAACCCATTGGACCGGAAGAGAGGTTGGTTATTACTTTAAGGTAAGTTGAATGTATATTTTTGTACAAAAAACATAATATTTATTAAGTATTACAACTAAACAGGTCAATTAACATAACATCTTAAACACTGGAAAAAATGAACAAAAATAAACTAAGTAGAAATATTCTTTTCGGTAAAAACATAAAACGAAAGATTCAGTAGGAGTTGGCGTTCTGATTGATCGGATAATCGAAAGGTTCGATTCCTTGATTCTGATTCATTTAATTAGTATAGTCATAAGCATATCTCTGAACCAGATCTTGAACGCCATTTCTAAAATGCAAAATGTTGTTATCCGTAATTTTTCTCACGTGTGGTAGTAGACTTTTATAAAATGACAGATGATCATCTTCTTTGGTTTCATTTATGTTTGCCCTCTTTGTTCTAATGAACTCCAATTTCTGTTCCTCGATGGCCAATAAAGCGTCAACATTATTTTTTCTTTTACGGAGTCGGCCCTTTAAAACTGTTCGAGGTTCAGCAAAATGACTTGACGTGCCTGTAGATGAATCCTCAGTGGTTTCGGAAGCAACAGAAGCAGGTGTCAATGGCTCGACATTCACGGGATCTTGTACATCGTCTATTGTTTCCGTCTCAACTCTATCGTCATCAGAATTCACATCAGATTGCACGTCCGTAGCAAGCGATTCATCCAAAGAATCTACCAAATTTCCCGTTGCTTGTCGAGGCCTAAATTGATCCTTTAAGAATAACAAACTTTTAAAATAGGGCCAGTGGGATTTAATTGCAATGTCCCCTGGATCACCAGACCGTGGAATGGGAAGTTTTTTCAGTTCTCTTCGGAAATAATCTCTTAAATTTTTCCATTTAGTTTGGGCCACCTTCACTGCAAAAAAATGGATTTCAGTTACGAATAAGTTATTTTTTACATTGATTTTTGTTTCAGAAGTGGTTCATTCTAGCATTAGTGTTAAAATAAAATAGAACACAGCCTAATCACTGACACTAACTAAAATTTTATTATTTTTTATTGCAGATATTGTGCTACAGGGGAATCTTTCAAAAGCCTATCATTCACTTTTCGCATGGGAGCTACAACAGTTGGATCAATTGTTAAAGAAACTGTTAACGCGGTATGGAATATATTACAGCCAATACACTTGCCAGTTCCAACACAGGATGATTTCATTAAAATCAGTGAAGATTACATGAAAATCTGGAATTTTCCCAATTGCTTAGGTGCATTGGATGGCAAGCACGTAAAAATTAAATGTCCCAGTCATTCAGGAAGCATGTTCTTTAATTATAAAAAAATCTTCTCGATCGTTCTTCAAGCAGTCTGTGATGCAAATTATCGCTTTACTGTAATAGAGGTGGGAGGATATGGACGACAATCCGATGGGGGTACTTTTCAAAGTTCGGCTTTCTCTAAATTACTTTCAAAGAAAAATTAAATGTACCAACTGAACAGTCTCTACCACATACGCAAATTCGAATGCCATTTGTTTTCATAGCCGATGAAGCATATCCACTACAAGAAAACTTGCTTAAACCCTATAGTAGACCAACTCTGAATCCTGAAAGGCAGTACTTTAACCAGCGATTATCTAGAGCTAGGAAGACGATTGAATGTTCATTTGGTATAATATATGCAAAATGGAGAATATTATCGAAAGCCATAGAAACAAACGAACAACTCGCCGACATTACAATTAAGGCAATTTGTCTTTTACATAATATTATCATGGATAAAGAGGGTTTCGAAAGGCATTTAAAATTGGTCACAGAAAGTCCTGCAAATAATAATTTTACAAGACCCAATTGGAATGCAAGAGGTCGGGTTCCCAATCAAGCAATTTTTATTCGTGACACATTTAAAGATTACCTAAATAATTTCCCTATTCAATATGAGTGACTCTGTATATAAAATAAAGGTATGTACTTAAAATTTACTTGCCTGTTATTCCACATTCTGTAGCTACTTGTGACCAAAGCTCATCTAATACATAACGGTTTCTATGATCTGGATGAGAAGCATTCCATAATGCACGCCTGTTGAACACGCAGGTTATTATGTTTACTTGCTCAGCCATTGCGTATATGCTGTACCAACAAACAACCTTTTCTAAACCAAAACATGCAAAAACCAATCAAAACCGTCCCGTATCAACGCGATAATAAATGCAAATTTTATCTCGACGCGCACCGCGTCGCTTTTCTCGTCGCCTAGTACCGCGTCGATCTCTTTACTATGTTTGGCTTCATTACAATACACGATGAAATAAAAGCCGCGTCGCTTACCTCGTCGCTGTGCCTCTAGCCTCGTCGTTCCACTATGTTTGTACCCTAAGGGTCGTAACCGAGGTAGGGTTCGGTAATTTTTAATAGTTTTTGATACAACTTCTTTTCGAATTACAAATGTAGTTTATATCTACTTGCTTTTTTCCCAGATAAATAGGCATCAATAATTTTTTGTTTTAGGTCCAGCGAATAATGGACACTATGCGGCATATTTTAAATAAAAACCTCACAACTCCACAGTTTCTCATACACTACTAAAACCAGTTTGTCTTTAAGTTGCTCTAATTTTATCGCAGTTGTTTTTATGATCCGTTTTTATCTCGTTATTGAAGTATAAGAAAAACTGTACAGTAAACAGACAATACTCTCGCCTGGCAAACAAACATATTTTATAGGGAATTCAATGTAAACAATTGATGCAAATGTTTTAAAAGTTGCTTAACAATAGTACACCTAACTTTATTGGGGACTCCCTATAAAAATAAACCAAAATAAATATATTAAATACCATAAAATCATACAATGCAGGCAAATATTTCTACGCCAATTAAAAATTAACTTGACGGACCCCAGTTAAAAGGTCTTAATTAGAGATTTTATTATTTGAGATCTTAGTGTTTTTTTAGCATTACGAGTTTCTGGGCTTTAAGTGTGGTTTTTTCTCGGACGTTTTTTAGCGTCCTCAGTAGATTCTTCCCTGGTCTTCTGATTTTCCAAGACAGAAGGTATGAGTTCTTCTTCCGACTCTGATTCACTTTCCACCTGCAAAGTGTCCAGTTCCCAAAGTTCGAAGCTCACTTGCATTCGAACACGAAATTGATTTATGCAAGTAGGAAGTAAACTCAATTTTTATGGGTAAGTTATCCGAGTTGGAATTGGTAAAATATAAATTCTTAATGTGTGATGAATCTACTGTGGTATTTAAGAGTGAGTTAATTTTACTTTCCAATACAAAATTTTCTTTCTCGGTAATACTCCGAATAGTCCGAAAACCACAACGTTATTTTGTCTAGGTTTAAGCTCTAACTTATCGATGTTCTCTTGCAGTCTAGCTACTTTTAATCCTGACTCACTCACCTTATTTGATACTGCCTCAATTTGTGTTTTTAATTCTCTCCTAATTTTTCCCGTTTGGTCCAAATTTGCAGCTTTAATAAGACTGCAAAGTTCATCGGTAGTAATATCTTTTACAGTCTTATTACATCCTGCCATAGTCGACAATTTAGTTAACCTGTGACCTTCTCTGATTAGAACACCTATTTAGTGATTGGATCATAATTAGTTATCTTAATTGATTTGTGAGGCCTCGGAGCCTAAAATTTTGAAGGATGGTAGTTTCAACCAACTCGCCAAATTTCACTATTTTTTGTTGACTTTTACTGCATACGGGAGGCAAATAAACGTGGCCTTCACCGTCATGTTGTAGATAGTTTAGTTCACAAGGTGGATGTGGTTTTACAGGCAATGTGTTGGCAATGTTCTGGCAAAGGTTTTCTTCAGACATTATCTCTGGCATAAGTTGTTGATTTTAGCGTACATTTAGGACAAGGTAATATTTTTAATAATAATATTTTCTAGAAATTTAAGATATTTTCAATGTTTGCTTTATAGGAAACTTTACCAAAAGTTATATGTTTTGAAGTTCCTTGTAAAAATATAGTTACATGGGTTAATTAGATTTTTAGCAAAAAGATCTGTTTGTTTTCCATTTCTTGTTTGCTAGTATTGTTAAATGCTTCCTAAAGGTATACTACGATTTTTTGTTAAATTTTGTGAAATTTGTTGTGTGGAATTCATAATTATGAAATGTTTTATTTTATTTAATAAAAAGTTTTGAAGATATTTTTGCTTTGAAGAGATATAAGGATATAGCAGCATCATATTTCCGTGTTCTTGGTCTAAATTACCACTTAAACTTTTAATATTAGAATCGACGCCACTTATCAATCCTTGTTTTATAAGATTTTAAATAAACGCGGATTTATTTGAAGAAGTTGAGATTTAATTTTATCTTCTGCTGACTAGTTTATATCAGCTAAAGCTTTCATAATTACTAAATCTAAATCAAATCAAAATACTTTTATTTGCCTAAATAAACACAAAAAATAAATATATACGCATAAGTATATTAAGCAACCAAAGAGATGTTCATGAGACAAATTAGGAAGACATTATAAAACCGATACACAGACACGAACAAGACTGGGAAGTCATCAATGTTGGCGTACCTGTGTGATGCCACCCTTCTAAACGCTAAAAACAATACCTATTTTATTTGCAAAAAAAAAAAAAAACAAAAATATTGACTGTGAAGTGCAAAGTACAGAGAAAGAAAATCGGGGACAAAAAGCCAAACTAACTTTAAGATATATTATTTTGAAATAAAAATTTAATAGGCCGCAGGCAGTTGTCGAAATTCTCCGATCTGAAGAAGTCAAACGTAATCATGAATTTCTAAAAATAATAAAACAGGTCTTTGAAAAAAGGTATTTATTAAAAAAAAGAAAATTAAAAAAATATATATGTTAATATAAATATATATGTATATTTTTGAAATATATATACATATTTGTACTTACACTTTAACAAAATTTATGCACCGCCCCTCTCATTAAAAACCAATTCTTTCTTAATACCCTTCGTAAGTTTGTTTAAGGTAAAATTTTTAATTTCGTCTGGTATTTCAATCCACAATTTAAGCCCTATAAAACTAATGTTTTTTTAAAAATTTGATGTTCTATGTTGTGGTATAAAAACTTTATTGACACCGTGTATTGTGAATGTGTTGATTTTGGTAAAATAATCTGTGTAGCTATGTCGGTTGACCTGTATTAATGTTATACTCGTATATAAAAGTCGTTAAGTGATGTTTTCGTCTGTAGTTCATATTCGGGAAAAAATTAATAAATCTGTGAATCGTCTTGATCTGTTGTAGCTAACAATATTGTATATTAGCACGCATATCTGCGACATAAATCGAAAAAAATAGTGGGCCCAAAATAGAACCTCATGGTACCTGACCTGAGACAAAGTTAAATAACTTGATTTCAATACGTAAAAATTATTTTTATTTTCAGTATTATTTTTATAAACTGCAAGCAACACAATGAGAGCGATTTTTAAGATAAGATGAAAAAAAGTGCATGGAATTTATTGACAGGCCAAAATATTTCAATTTTGCCAAAAGCATTTTATGACTAATGGTATCAAAAGCCCTACTAAAGTTTAACAGACCCAAACATGTAACATTTTTATTTTCTGCATCCTTACGAACATCATTTATCAAACTCACGAGACTAGCAACTATATTTTTTTCTAAAACCTGTTTGACATTCTGTAATGTGCGCTGAGATACAAAATGAGAATATGATACGAGAAAGAAGATGAAGAATGAAGATGAGAGAGATAATATGCTAATTGGTCTCAAATCAGTAAAACTACTGGAATGTGGGGTGTCTATTGTACTTTCTGGGGTTCGTTAAATTTAATATTTTAATGCACCATTTTACATTTTAATGCACCATTGTGGTTGTGCGGTTGTATCATGTGGACAGACTAATTGAATATTTTGTAGTATTTTAATTTTTGACTTTTTTCGGGCGTGGCAAAAAACTGCTTTTTTCGCGAAAACAGTCGGTGCAGCAGTTTGTGGAAAACTGACTAAGCCGAATTTTCTGAAACTCACTGACGTCAAAGCCCTTCATGGGAAGCAGTGCAGAAAGGGCGCTTTTTAAAAAAAACCTATTGAAAGTGGGATTTTTCTGTGAATGAAATTTGAACTTTTTGCGCGGTACCTCGCGGACTTAAACATTTGTGGGGCCTTAACGGTGACCTTCATGATGATGCGAATAAAACAGCCCTTTTCTACGTGAATGTAGCTATCTTTTTTGTTAAAACAATTTTTTTCAAAAAGCAACTGCTTCCGAGATAAACGAGCTCAAACGTAAATTTTTTTTTTTCGAAAAAAAAAAGTGAATTTTTCTAGAAATGATTTTTTTTTTACTAAAAAAAATTTTTTTTGTTTTTTTTTTGTTTACGCTGTTTGAAAGCCTAATCCTTTAGGATTAAATAGAGGTATTAGTCATGTCGCTAGGTATTATACAGGGTAAGCTGTGTTAACAAATATAAACCCCTTTTTGAGCCTTTTTTTGATCGATTTTTTCTATTTTTCTTAATAACTCTTTAATGGCGGCACCTAGAGATTTTAAACTTTTAGCGTTTTAAGAACTTTTTAAAAGCTATTTTTCGACATAGTCTACAGTCCTCTACGTAAAGCAGTTTTTGCTCTACACCTTTTTTTAACTTTGACGCTTTATACCGGCATACCTATGACACCTACGAAAACCATTTTTTTTCTGAAATCACCGGACACTATCTGGCTATAATCCACTAAAAACCGTTTTTCTTCAAATGTTACCGTTTTTCCGCAACGCGCTGTTATTTAAGAAAAACTCCAAAAAATAAGCCGTTCTAATCAACCAGTCATACCGTCGACACCACGGGAGCCAACGCATGGTACAATATAGTTAGCGGTCCAGCACCCAATTTTAAAGCATACGGACGACGTCACTATCGAGTCGCACATGGCCAGATGACGTAATCGCGGGGTTTTCGGTATCGTGGCACAGATTACCTAAACGTTAAACCTAAACGTAAAGTTTAGGTAATCTGTGATCGTGGCGGCAAATTCGGCCCGTTTGCTTTACGAGTTAGAGTAGGAAAAGCGGTTTGAGAAAAGGATGGAGGATGTCTGGCAACAATAATTATTATAAACGCGTCGTGTTCGTCTCGTGACGTCATGAGTTATTTTATTAATGAATTATTAGTATTATGGGGACAATTTTATGCGGCTTCTTGATAAATTACTAGGATAAATAAAATGAATATAAATATTAATAAATATATATTTGAAATATACAGAGGGTATTGATATTATGGAACATTTATGAGGATAATAATAGGATATAGTTTTAAGGTTGAGGGCATAAATAAGGAAAATATTGTTTATAATAATAGTCATATTAATCTACAGGGTGTTTTAAGGTTTAAGAACATTTACAAGAAAGATAATATTTATAATAATAGTAAAAGCAGCATAAAGGTTAGGACAAGGTATAAATAAATACCTGGAAGAAAATAATAGTAATAATAGTTTTATTTTAGTTAGGGTTCTTTTAGTGGGGGTTGCTAAATTGGTAATAAATTTATAATTAATAGTTTATCAATTTAGAAAAAAAAGACATTGATGCGGTGTCAAAAAAAGGTGTATTTTTTGTATTATTTTACTATAGGTATTACTGATATCATGGCTTTTATAGCTTCAATTCAATAAGTTGATAAATTTTTTTATTCGTTTTTTTTCCTTACATTTTTTTTTATTTTATTATAATTGCCTTTTAAACTAAAAATTAAAAAAAAACAAGAAACAAACCACTTTTCCCTATCCTAATACATTGCTTCTTATGGGACCTGATTTTTCTCTTTAGATTGTGACAGTCGTATGAATCTTGGAAAAATTTGTCATAAAGCTTTTTTACTAGTTTTTAAATGGTCTTTAACCAGAAAAAAGAAATTTTGAATTCGGAGCATATTTTGAAAAAATGGTCATTTTGACCCCGGATTTTGTTCGAAAATTGCAAAGAGATAGGGTTTCTGTTCATTTTAGAGTCAAATTGGTAATAACCTTTTTTAAAGGTACTCTGAAGTAGTGCAAGATAGAAAAATAAAAAATTGACATTTTTCCATAGGGCTCTTGATAATTCGTTATTTATGTTTTACAGTTTTTTTCAATTTTCTCCGATTCTATAATAGCTAGAACCAATTCGTTTTGACAGGCGAATACCTCTTAATATACCCAAGAACTTTTATTTAATACAAAAAGTTGTCAGAGTTATAGTTTATTTATAAAAAAATAAAAACCATTTATTCGAAAATTTTCGTGGGTTTTTCGATTTTTGACCAAAAAAAAATTATTTTTTTATTGGGCTTTTTTACTGGAAATTGTTAGTTTAGGGCGTACTTTAAAATTTGCCAATAATCATTTTAGGAAAAAAAAATGGTACGGTGGGAAAAAAAACAGTTTTCTTTTGTTTTTCCCGCATTTTTACTTATATCTCGGCTTCTATAGTTTCGATTCATTTCGTTTTTGGTTTCTTTTATTCCTTATTCTCCTCATGTCAATTCTTTTTATATCTTATTACTATAAGTTTTCAAAAATAAATTTGAAAAATAACAAAAATCGACATAAAAACACGGTTGTCTTATTCCAATACCCTAATAAATGGGACCCTCTTTTTCCTTTATCTTGTGGTACGTATAAATCGTGGAAAATTTATTTATTAAACTTTTTTACTTAATTTTGAATGGCATTTAAGGTAAAAAAATAAATTTTGAATTTGGAGCATAATTTAAAAACGTAAATGAAATTATCTGCATACTATGGTGAATACTCCATAACGTTCGCCAGTACAACAGTGTATTATAATTGAGGACTCTGTTTTAGCGTATTTACCCTAGATGGCGTATTATAATAATATAAGAAGGTATCATTGAATATTGGTTATATTTACACGAGTTACTTGAGAGCGGAGCGTATTGTAACACATCATGGTTCTCTGAAGCATGATACCCAGAAATAAGTAAGTAATATTTCAATGAAATTTATTTCTAATTATAATAGATAATGAGACCTTCCCTTTTCTCTCGATATTTACTATAGATGTTAATTTTTACGAAGTACTAAAAAAAAAAAAAAGTTCGGTAGAGCACCATGCCGAGACTAAGGTTTGAACTCAGAGCCTTGTGAGGATACGGCAGGTCTCTTCCCCACTGCGTGTTTAGGGCACTCCTTGGATAATTGTGGAGATTTCTTTTTTTTGTAGTACTGTCCAAAATTTTGAAAATTTCTACTGATCCCCACGGACCAAAGTAGACGCGAAGCGTCTACTTGTTTATAATTGATTGATGATTGTTCTTGTTTCTTGTAGATAATATTTGAGATAGATAATTTTTTGATATATTGAGATAGATAATACTGACAATCTAGATGGGACTGGACCAGGAGCTACAGGTATTTTGACTTATTGCCTGCTCAAGCATTTTTAAAATATGCTCTTTTACTTGAGTTTCATGGATTTGAGCGTAACGATGATAACTTTTTGTGTAGATGTGTGTTATGTGATCGGTGTATGTTAAAAGTATTTGTTCCTAGTAGAATTGTCCCTATTCGTAGCAAAGATTTCAAATTGCTTATTTTTCTTTACTTTAAATTTGTTGTAGGTCGAAAATTGGTTTTAATAAATTATCTTGTTTTTACGTAGGCGATTTTAGGAGATTAAGCATTTCATCCGTTTCCATTTTTTCTACAAAGTTTATATCAATTGTATTCAAAGGTATAAGGTTAAAGTACTTGGAACGTCATTAGAGTTTGTTAGGATTGTGATGTTTTGAGCGTGGTAATAGTAACAACTGCTTTTGGAATTTCTAAATTATTTTTAAATTAAGCTTCCTATGCCATTTTATATGTGAACCGGTACTTTAGTTACTTGTTGCTTTCTAGCAACCCTAAAACTTTCGAAAATAAACACGAAAAATAGCTAAACGGAAGAAAAACTAACATTAAACAAAATTTAGTTAGCAATGACGAGCCAGGTACAAGCCGAGGTAGACCACAGTTTTTCAAGATGCATCCTATAAAACGAAAATACATCATATAGAAAATAATATTTATATAATATTTTGCGATGTACAAGTAACGCCTTGCATACAGATTGTCCGAGATACCGTACACTCATCAAAGTAAAAAATGAATATTTATAGTCCAGTTCAGAGATCTTTGATGTGCCGCGAATAGTCCGTGTGCCGGTGTTGCTTGTATTGTCACATGACATGCATGTTTAAATCCCAAAACTTTATGCGGAAAGAGTCATAAAGTAATATTCTAAGCGATATTTAATCATTCCATTAAATAAGTAAATGTTTTAAACATTTTTTTAAGAATTTATACAATATTTGATTCGTTAAATTTGACTACATGCTCCCACGTACTATTTTGTTAGACTTCTGACTTCAGTCAAAGTTTACTGAATAAAATACTGAGTATTTTATTCAGTAAACTTTGCTTCAGTCAGAGCCACTCAAGCTTAAAAAGTTGCACAGGTCCGGCCTTAAAATTTATTTGTATTTAAAACTTTATTATTCGGGATTGGGTTTAGTTTTATTTATTTAGAAATTCAGGATAGTTGATAGCAAGATAATATTTAATTTAAAGATGAGATTTAAGTATGTAAAATCAGTTTAACCTAAAATTTTAATTTAATAAGTTCAGTTTTTAGCGCCATCAGTGGGGTGTTTATAATAAGTGATGAGAAAATAGGTGGTACAAATTACTTTATTCTGTGGATTAAGGCATTAAAGATTTACTTTTTGACACAAAAGGGTAAAATGTTTTGGTTTGTCTTTAAATTTAATATATTTCCTTTTTTTGGGTATTGAGATTTATTTTTATTTGGTGATTATTATTGACGGGGATTTTGGCTGCCACATTCATTAAAAAAAACTTTTACATTAAAATCATCTAGCTGTTTATATCTTAAGTGTGTAAAAGATAAAAGTTTTACTTATAAAAAAAACACACTTTGCATCCTGAATGTAATATTTATTAATTTGTTTGCCTTTTTATTTGTTTTGCCATATTTAGTTATTGTGCATAATAGGAGAGATTAGTTGAAAATTAACAAAAATAAATGCTTATACTAAAATCTAAAAATCTTATATAAAATCTTAAAATTACAGTGAGGATACTAAATACTTTTATAAATGTAACCACATTTGAATCTGGCCCAAAGAGTTACAACAGATACAATTTTCTAAACACTGTTTTTTTACTTTTTTTTAGCAGTTTCTTCCATTAAGGAAGGAACCAGTTTCTTTGTTGCCGCTATGAATTCCAACTTCATCTCGCACAGTCGCACTGAAGCATATGGATACTAAAACAGATTTAAAAAATGTACGCGAGTAGCAGAAATAATTTTTAAATTTAATTAATCATAACTTTACACTAATTTTTTTTTTAATAATTTCAACTCAGATGTAAAATAGCCTTTTTTCATCCAGTGAATTATGAAAGAAGAAGTCTTGCCTCTCTGGGACAAAACAAGTGTGGCAGTAACTGTAAAATAATAATTAAACTAGTTTAATTAATAAAAAAGGGTTTCTTAATATGGCAAAATAGGGACTTTTTCCCAGATAACGCTGGAAGAAGCAGTCTTTATTGTATCGCTGAAGGACAAACAGAGGCAGTAAGCTGTAAAAAAAAATTTAAACTTGTTTAATTAATAAAAAAAGGGTTTTCTTACCATATGCAACAATAACTAGTTTAGCCACAGATCTTCAATTTCTGCATCAGATTCATCATTATCTCAATTTATAATGAAACGGTCCCCTCCATTCAAAATAATCTGATGCAAATTACGATATTCCTCTTCATATCTTATAATTTTTTCCTCATACTTTCTCCACTCTTCCTCTCCTAAATTCATAACTTCCTCCTTAATCAAATTTATAACTTTTTTATCAAATTTGGGATACTTATTTTTCCTGCGAATTCTCCTTTTTAGTTGCCTCAAATCAACTCGATAGGATTAAATACACAATAATATGGAGGAAGTCTGAGGACAGTATGACCATACTTTTTAGCTATGTTATCTACTACATACTGCTTTTTCCATGATTTGGTATTTACAACTTCCAATAATTATTTCTTTGTATAAGATTCATGAAAATAGAGATCATGTTTTAATAAAATTGTCTCAATTTCCAATGTATGTGAAGATGTGTTTGGAATTTTTTCAAAAAGCCTTGAATGGTATTTTAATTATTATTAAAATTATCCATTATCCATAACAATCACATTGTTTTCCTTTAGATTTGGAATTAACGTTTTCTCAAACCAGGTTTCAAATATATCTGCATGCATGTTTCTATGAGAGTCCATATTGCACTCTTCTATTTTTTTGCCACACAATTTCAGTCCATCTTTCACCCAACCTTCTTTTAAACCACAATAAATAATGATCATCCGAGATCCCCTGTTTGGTGGAACATCTTTTAGGACACATTTGTTAGAACTATCAGTTCAACCCTTTTTTGCCGTGTCATGTGTATCATACCAGGTTTCATCTAAATAATATA